>NW_009920418.1:27583-38394 GCF_000696875.1 Nestor notabilis | reverse complement strand
CAGCAGGAGTCTAAAGTGTCCATCTATATGCTGAAGGAGAATGAAGAAATAAAAGTGCTGGAATTTTGTAATTTACTTTTGTTGCACATGTAGCCCTCCTGCCAGGTGTCAGTGGTAGTAACCAGGGCTGAGCTCAATAACATGTCTAGGGGACTCCTTCTAAAATAAGTATGAATGGTGGTTTGGTCCCCCACCTAAACCACCAACATTTAGGAATTTAATAATCTAACCTTTTACAGGTGTTCCTTCTCCCCTTGCAAACACATAGGAGTTCTGAGAATATGAAACCACGAATATCTTTTATTTGGGAAAATACAATAAATATATAGGTTCAAAAAGTAAGGAAAACCCACAGAGTGTGTTGTGTATACAGCCAGCTTCACAGTTCCATTTATTAGTCACACAGCTTTTTATGGTATGGCACTCTTTCTACAGGCAACATATCCTAACATCAGCTGGGCCCTTGGGATGACTTGATTCTACAGCTTTTTTACTGCTGTAAGGTCTGTTCTACTCTTGTCATGCTGGTACTTGTCTATGGTAGTATGTCAAACGCTTCCTTCTTTCTCTCTTCGTTTCTTCCTTTCTTTCTTTTTCTTTCTTTCTCTTTCTTTCATTCTATCTGTCTGTCTGTCTGTCTTCTGAGATGTCAGATATAGCATTTGGGCTATTGCTTTCTGGTCTTAGATGCTGCTGTTAGTCTGCTCATACAAATTCAGCTCCTGTAATATTGGTCATCGAGGAACTTGTATATCACTGTCTGAATTTCCTGCTAAAGTAAATCTTACATAAAAACATATATAATTACCAAAAGCTAAAGCACGAGAAAACAAAATAATGAATGATGTCGAGATCAGTTATAAGTACTTGTTTCTGTATAAGAATGGAGAATTTGTTAAGCTACAGAATGATGTCCTATTTTACAGAGTACAGGTCAGTAGAATTGTCTTACAAATTCTGCTGCGTTTTTTTTATAATTTCTGTTATAATTTTTGAAAATCTTCATTAATTTTCTGAGAAACGTGCAGTCATAATATTAAACTTATTACTGTGTGCTACAATGAGAAAATAAGAAGAAAACAGCAGTGAGAAAAAGAAAAACAAAACCAACATATTTTGAGAATCTAGGAATATCAGTCAAGAAATGATAAAATAAGCTTCAGTTAGACATGAATTCTAATGCACAAAGGGAAAATTAATCAGAAATATGCACATGCAGTGAAATAGAAGATGCCCCAAACACTTGAAAAGAAAGAATAAAGAAATAGTATACTCCAAAGATGTGTAAATCAAATAGGAATTCATAGCATGGCATGATGGTTTAGGTAAATGTGATATTGGTCTGTCAGCATAGGAACATCTCACCGTGTCACAGCAAGATGGTAGTCCTTGAATATGAATGATTATGCTACAGCACAGGGAGCACTCAAGAGGATGTAGACAAATTGGAAAGGACTTCACAGATGTGAAAAAAAATATATGGGACCAGATGTTGATTAGGAGGGTTGTGCTTATGTTGGCTCACTTTAAAAATTAAATCCATACACATACAGCATAAATACATAAATACAAGGGGCAAAAAATTATTGCTTGCTGAAATACAGGAAAGTACAGTTAAAAGTGCATTAGCAGAGAGTTAAAGATAAAATGAACAGCAGGGAATACCTCACACAGTAAAAGAGTTTCTTGAGTGAGATGAAAACAGGTTTTTCACCTGGGTTATTTAGAAGGTGGTTGCATAGAGGGAAGTTATCTCACAGACCCATGGTTTCATGGAGGAAACTTTGGGAATTTTGGACCAAAATTCTACTCAATATAAGAATAGCATTATTGGTCATAAGCATTGTTTAGGGAACTTGATATTGTTCTGAAGCAGTCTTGGAATGACTTTTCTATGAGCTGAAATTCTCCTAAGAAGACATGTATGTCCTTGTGTGACACTGAATTAATTGTCCATGTGAAACAACAAATCCACTTATTATTATGGATTTTTTTATTTATGTCCATTTCATCAGCTAATGGGAATGACTGGGTTGCCATGTGAATCCTAATGGACCTGTAATGCTGGTGCAGAGATCCATGATGCTGCTTGACTTCAGTTGTTAAAGCTACAGGCAAATGGCTGGGCTGCAGGGCTGGCCCTAGCCTGAGACTTGGCATGAGAAACTGATGGACATAATAGTCAACAATGTAAGAAACTGACAAAAAGTAACAGATAATGCTCTTTGCAATCTCAACAAAAAAGTGCCAGGAATTGTGATAACAGTAATAAAACCAGTAAAAATAGCAAGAGCAACAGCAATAACAATGGGAATGGCAATAGTAATACTAACCAGTTGAAGCATTAACCACCAGTATCCACATAAATATAGAGAAGAATATGCAAGATCACAGTAGCTGAGAGGCAAGAATTAAAAGGGTTAAATCACTGGGACAGTAGGGACCCTCATTTGTGTTACTTGTCTTTCATCAATGTCAGTCAACAATTTAATCTGTAAGGCTAAGCTCCATACACACATTTGCACCTCACTTAGCTATTATGCTACTTGGGGAAGCCTGGTTAAGCAGAGTAAGGCTGTCAAAGTTTTTAAATGACTGACTGACATTTATACCTAGGATGTCCCACAGGCTTTACAAAAAGAATGCTGTTCAGTGCCACTAATGTTACATCTTGGTGGGTGAACTTGATACAGCCATGGTGAAAAGGAGAAATAGATTAAACCACAACTTTTGAAACTAAATCCTATTTTTCTGGAAAGAACAATTTTGTTCTGGATTATCCTGGGAAGGATCAGTTGTCCTGATTTTTCTTTCTTTCTTTTTTCCTTAAAAAAATAAAAAATGTGTTGAGTTCTTTAACTTCCATCTGAAACCACATCAAAGCTGAGCAGAAGCAACCTTGTTTTTATCAAGATTTGATCTTAAGCAATCAGGAGAGATATCTGGATTACTGATCAGAGCTACTCCATTGCTCAGCTATAACATTTATAACATTTTTCTGTCTTCCATTTTGTAGTTCTTGGCCCTCATCCAGCTCCAAAATAAACCATCCTGAAATTATTCTTTTTCTTTTTTCTTTTTTCTTTTTTTGAAGAAAAAAACAACTGTATGAATTTACGATAAGAGTCATGGTATTATTTCAGAATTACCTCCACATTCCTGGATCTGCATTCTGAAAGGGATGCCAATAACAGGTCTAATTCAAAGCCCCTGATATCTGTGAGGATCTTTCCACTGAGTACATTAAACCTTAAATCAATCCTATTGAAGAAAGAAGCATGCCTTTACTTTACACATTTATGCCTAGTCATAATTTCCTAAATGCTGCCTTTGCTTTTGAAAATGTTTCAGAAGGCTGGCTTGGGAGGTGGAGGTTTGTCTGGATGCCATTCTGTTACAGACAAAGCCAGGAAAATCCTGAATGAGCTCCAGGAAGAGAGAAATTTGCCAAGACACTAGCTGAAGCAGGAGGTTCCAATTTGTTTGGACACTATGTAATATGTGCATGAGAGCTTCTGAGGGAGCAACAAAAAGGGAAAAAAGCACAAGATACTCTAGAATGAGTGAATGTAATGTTTCCCCTTACCTATTTGAACTTTTTGGCTCTGTTACACTATGAAACAGATCCTTTTAAACAAAGTACTGAGTGTGTTGGTGGCAATGCAGTCGTCAGGCTGGTGTTGGGCTTTGGGTGTCTTCACAGCATGTTTGCAAGAAGAGAAAGCAGACAAATTTGTATCCCAAAACAGGAAAGCAATCAACCCAGAACTGACTGAGCTCTGTAGCTGTACCTGGATAGTTCAAGATGGGCAATAACAGTTTAATTTTCAAGGACAATTTTGCCTAAAGTAGATTTATGGAAGTAACAAGAACACAGTGCTCTCGGTGGGTAGGGCAGAAATGGTGAAGGAAGGACAGGAATATGCTGACTTCTGAGGCTAGCCCATCTAAAAAGAGTTCTTATAAGCTCTTCTATAGTCAAAAGAAAACACTAAGCATCTCAAGAGGATTATTAAACCCTCTTAAAATAGCATCACTTTACAGCCCATCACTTTTCTTCTCTCTATAGAGGAAATTTTGACATCTTGCTTAGATTTAGCAGATGAGTTTAAAACAGTCAAAGCTAGCTCTTGAGATAGGCTGTGTTTGAATCTAACAAGGTGTAACTGGCCCAATCTTTTCTCCCTGGTATTTTCATATTTCCTTGGAATCATCCTCTGTGGTCTAACAGATGTAGGTATTAGAAACATTTCTACAAAAGATAATGCAGCTGCCAAAAAGTTATATTTGATTTGTTCTAGACCCTCTGAAAACTAAGCTCCTGCTGTGCAGAGCTTTCAAAGACAGAAGTATGGCTAAATGTGCCTATGACCCCCATTTGTCATGGATTTACTGCTTTAGTGGGGTAGCAGGACAGGAAGAGATGAGGAAGGTGGGTTGACCATGTACAAAAGGATGTAACTAACTGTATGGTTGGACTTTGATTTAAACTCTGTGTGATCAAATTTGATGTTTAGAAATGTGAAGTAATGAAAAAGAGGATATAGTCCTCTAAGCTACACATGTATTGCCACAAAGGGGTCTAGGTTAGCTGTTATGTCACTCAGGAAAAAATTGTGAAGCTGTTTGAATTTGCTTAGAAGCAGCTGAGAAAGAGATAGAATATAACAAACTTTCAGGAAAGAACAGAGGGGAGCATGGGGATAGTCGTCTCTGATGTTCTTGAGCTTGGAATATCACATTCTCTGCTGCAAAGAAGGTGTCAACTAAATTAAGAAAAATATAGGAAAAATCAGCAAGGATGAGCAGAAATAAGAGGCAAATGTAAGTAAACCAAGATAACAATGCATCTCAATTTGTGTGGAAAAGATACATGCTATTCTGAAATTTTAAACTTTAATTTAGTCAGACTAATACTAGAATGAAGACATCCCCATTCAGTGTAATGTCTTAAGGTAGAAGCCACATGAAAAAGCTGTAGAGAGGAAAACAAAAACCTACAGAAAGATACAATGATTTTAATTTTGTGTGAAATGGCCTCATTCCACTCTTAAATATTCTGAATTTTGGGAACTGATTTTTTTTATCGAATTTAGATTTAGCTTTGATTTTTATGACAATAAAAGAAAAAAAAAAAGACAAGAGGAATAAAAAAAAGAAAAAGGGGAAAGAAAGAAAAAAAGAAAGAAAAAAGTTCCAGATTATTTTTCCAGAAAAAAAACTCCTACCCATAAATTTCTCACAAAAGAATAATGGAACTGGATTCACTGTACTAATTCATTAACCTAAAACCAAAAAAAAAGCAAAATTCTGAGTGTACCAAAAAGAATTTTTACAATTACTTCCCTCATTCAGTCAGGGTAGTGGCCTCAGGAAAATCTGAGAGCTACCTTCTTACATTACCTACCCCTCTGAACTTCCAATCCTCAAAACAGTGCAGTAACTATGCTGAGCACCAGGAAACCTGTCATTCCTGAGACAGGGTGCACTGTGAAGCAGAGTGGCTCTGAGTAACAGATCTTATGAACTATTGGGTGGTAAAAGGATGAACAAGGAAGGCTGTAAAAGGAAATTAAGCAAAACAAAAAATGCATCTTAAAAAAACTTTAATCATTCTAGTACTGATTTTCAAATCTAGTCTTATTTTAATTTTTCCACATGCAGTGCTGAAAGCTTCAGCATTGCACATACACTTAATCAGTCACTGGATACCAAAATTTCTTTTTTTCTTCCCATTTCAGGTAATTTGTGTCTGACTTTTTATGTGTTTATTGACAGTAATTCATATTTGGCATTTTAGCTCTTGCCCTGTCTCTGTATATGTTTTTCTTCAAATGGCCACTTAACTTGAGTTTGCCCTTGACCTCTTTATGTGATTTTAGCATTTTATTTATCTAGTTGCAATGAATCTTGCACTAAGAGGGACAAGGCCCGCAGAAATAGAAGATTTTATGAACTCCAGATTAAATACACACACTAGGGTGTGCTTCCAACGAATTGCTGTTTTCATGAGGTTTAGCAATAGAGCTTAAGGAATTTCATGAGCTTTGATGATATTCTTCAGTGATTTTTCTAAATGGAAGTAATATATTGGAGATATTTTGAGTAGTGTGTGTTCATTTATGAAGACTTTAAGACATCTTGTATGGATCCACATATGGAAAGATATAGCTGCAGAGCAGTAAAATGTTATGGCTTATCACTTGATATTTTATAATATTAGGTAATCCCCTGGAAATACTATTTTTGCATGACTTCTTCAAAACATCCGCTCAATAGCCTGGACAACTACTGATGATGAAGTCTTTGGGAAAGGACTGTTTCCAGTGTCTGGCACATTGAAGCTCTGGTTCTGTCCAAAGCATTCCTATGTTACTGTAATAATGTGTTTAAAAAAACCTGTCTCTGTAAATGTTGTGTATCTAGAAGCAGATATAACAATAAATTAAAAGTTCAAGATACTCAAGATACTTCAAGATACTCACCCTTTGTCTTAGCAGAAAAAATGTCATGCACTCTAAGTGACACAACACCTTGTGGCATAACTGAGATGTTCTGAAAGATGTAGTTTTAAGCAAGAAGTTATTGTGAATGTCCCTGTAACTAGAACCAAGCATGAAGCAGAAGAGCTGACAAATGCTGTGTCTGTACAATGTTGCTTGGTGCAGAGGAATTTTGCTTCTTCTTGTTCCTCCTGGACCACTCAGACAACAGTGTAAGAGGATGTCATGGTCTGTCCACTCAATTCAAGCCAGCTAATTGCTTATAATCAAAAGGAGTTCTTTTAGCTCCAAAGATAGAGGTTTGCATTTTCTGTCTCACTAATTAAATGCAAGAGAAAATGGTGTGTGGGGAAATAATTCAGAACCCCGAGAAAGAAAAAGAAAGATATCTGAGTAAGAATTTTAAGTTTGAAGTGTAAGACTTAAGAATTGAGTAGGAAAAATGGAAGCCTGAAGCAGAAAAAAAGTTATGCCTGGGACATAAGGAAGGGGAGAAAGGGTAAGGGAATAAATGAGTAGGAAATGGAACTTATATGAAAAGCCTGAATGATGTCACATAGTGATAACAATGTAAAATGCCTTAAAAAATTAACATAGCTCAGACATTACTCAAAAAAGTAAGCAAAAGGCTGATGTGGGGATCCAAATCACAAAGCTGGGATGAGATCTGAGCCCATTCAGTCAAACGACCAAAACCTCTTGGAGACTGAGTTGAATTTGGAATAAGCCCCTAACTTCTCAATTTTTGTTCCAAAATAAGGTTTGGCAACTCTAAACAAGAAAGGATTTATTTTCTTCACTATCCCAATGAGGGAAAAGTCAAAATGGGAGGCCAGAGTGGGGGAATGTTAAAGGAAAGTTGGTCAGTATTAAAACAAAGAATAATTTGGTAAAAGCTGCAAGTAGAAAGGGTCAAAATGAGAAACCTCTGTAGGAACCCGGGCAGTAACAGGCCACTAAATTGTAAAAAGAGAGAGAGGCAAAATGTTATGTTAAAGAAACTGAACTTCCTGTGCTGTTAAGTTGTGGTCATAGCAAAATCTGGACTTACTAAATAAGTTGCATTTGCCTTGTAGGTTTCCACGACATAAATAAAATGACACATGTAACATGCCATTCTGAAATGTGAAATTACTGCAGAATGAGAATTTGAACAATGAGAAACAGCTTCCACTTCCACTTGAAATTTCCTGTGTAAAAAGACCTGAAGATTTGTTTTAGTTTTGTCATCTTTAACAGTTACATGTAAATAGGCTAAACAGCCAAAATCAAAGATTCTTGTTTTCTAAACTTTATCAGCTTCACATATGCAAAATTCGTGGAGTAGGGTGAAGGAAGAATTATCTATTAAGATTTGTATTTACAGAATTACTAATATCATTACTTAAAGGACCAAAAGAATTTTCCCCTGATGACATCAAAGAAGCAGATCTTCAAAGAGAAGGAGTATTCCTATATGTAACAAAATTGAGGAAATCCCAATTCTTAGCTCCCAGAGCCTGATGCAGCTTGGCAGAGCTGTGCTAATTTAAAATAGTGAGAAACTGGTCATTAATTTCTCTCTCCCTTTACAGCTTTCTGTCCTGTAAGAATTACAGAAAAGTATATTACTGTTGAAAAATACATAAAGCCCTACTGACGCATGCATTTTATGACATTTAACTAAGCTTGTGGAAGTCCCACCTTGTAATTTAATAAAAACTACTGCTTGTTCTTCATTTGCCATTCATAAATCTCAAACCACTGTTCTGGGGGACAGTATCATTTCCTTTTGGCAGATGGTGAGGCTAAGAAGTAATAAAATAAAACAAGTTACCCAAGATCACCCCAAAAAAACCACAAGCTTCCACTGCTTCTCCATTTCTGAAATCACATAATAAAAAGTACGGGGGCAAGGCTATAGAGGTACTTCGAAGCCTTTCTGTCTGCAGAATTATTTAGAGGATTTCTGCAAATTTGTGGTAAGTAGAGGGATTATATGTGTAAGTTCGGACTTAGAAAAAAGGTTCTGCTCCTGTATACAAACTAGACCCATCCTATTAGTGTGGATTTCAGCCACTTTCACAGGAAAGAAATACGTTTAATGGGGGCTACTGAAGGAGGAGGAGGGGGAGGATTAGATATATGAACTCTAAAACATACTAACCTGCTTTGTATACTTTTTCACTCTTAAATTTGAGCTTTGGGTTTCTTGATGCAACTGGTTTGTGGCAAGAGCACAGCAACCCAAATTTATCAGCACTGCTAAGAAGCACAGTAATAAGTCACTACAGAAATATTTATTACCTACTGGTAACCACTGGTAATTGCTGAAAAAACAACCCCAAAGACATGTCTATGCTCTTTCTGGAATGACTCACCATGATGTAATTCCCTACGCACCTCCACTAGGAGACAGTAGTAAAAACTTACGAACATGTTCTCCCTGTTAACATTCTTTCCTTCTCTTTTTAATATCGTTGGGGGAAAAAAAAAAAAAAAAAAAAAAAGCAGTGTGCACCCATAAATTCTCTTAAAAAACAAACAAAGAAAAAACAAAAAAAAAACCCAAAAAAATCCCCGAAAAAACCCAACAACCAAACAGTTGTTTGAAGTGGGCACAGCAATGCAGAAGAGCATTTTAGAAAGTCCTGTAATCTTTTTCACATTCTGGTGTCAAGGAGTTTAATTCACAAATGCTTTCTTCATTTAGTGTTTAAATACACTAATACAGTTCTGCAACTGCTGTTGTTGTGCTGATGGAATATCTTCTGAGGGAATAAATCCTCTGTTTGGGGATATTTTTTGGGAAAGCTCTGAGCAACTTAATACATCTTCTGCAGCAGTAAGGAATGACTAAAACTTAGGCTGAAGCATCTTGAGATGCTATGAGCCAATATTGCAGCTCACCACTGCCAAAAGGGAAGCCCCACTGCTTCTAGCCCACATCTCCTCCCTCCTGCCCTGTTTAGAAGGGAGCAATGATGCCTCCTGGTTACAACACCGCCAATCTATCAGATTGGCCAAGATTTGGACAATAGCACAGCTGCAGAACCTGGTCTGTTACCTTGTATAGGTAAACTGTTGTCCTAACTGCACAAGAAGGCTTTAATTACCATCCCAACTTCCCCTTCCTCTCCCCCTACAGCACACTTAGCAATTCCCAACTCATCTGGCTAGTTTCAAACCCATATTTATACTAACTGGTTAGGTTTGTTCTATTAACTTGCAGACCATTTAAACCATCTGTTTTTCCTCTAACATGTCCTAGACCCCTGACCCTAGTGATCCCTGCATTTGAAGTTCATCCATGTCTGAAGTAACTGTTTTTAGAGGTGACAGTCCCAATTATCACTCACTGGTCCAGATTGCATGGTCCCATATCATGCAATGTGGTTACATGATGCCTGTGCATCTTCTCCCCTCCACTACCTCGTGACACATTCATATCAGGGATATACAAACCCTGCTATACACAATTGTTAGTGAAGATTTGCATTTTGTAACCACAAAAAGAATCTTGAGTTCTAGTGCAATTTATTTGTCCTACACTATTTATATAGCTACAAAACTGTGATCCTTTCCCCAGGAACAGTCTCACAACAGAGAGTGCCTATGTTTGATTTCTAGGGAGCCTTGCTAAAATTCTTACATGACACCATCTTGGGCCCTCACCCAGAAACCTGGTAAAATAAATTGCGCTGTCTGGGTGTTAGAATAAGAACTGCTTCATCATCTAAAACACATAAGTTTGCATAAAGGGGCTTAAATGAACAGAGGTTTATCAGGAGGGAGGACCTCTAAAACACTATCTTGGTAAACCTAAGTGATTAAGAGAAGGTGCGATTGCTGTCCCCAAGGCCCAGCCCTGGACCTGATCTCTTCCTACAGCAGCAAGGGGCAATCAAGGTTATGGGGACTGTCCTCCTCCCTCCAGTTACATCCAACTCACAGAACTCATTATCCAGCCTTAAAAAACAATTTGAAGGCAGTTTAAATCCCCTGCTCACATCAGGCACTCAGTTTGTAGTAGCACATGGGCTGTGTAAAGTCCTCAAAGACAAGTTATTGCATCGTAGGCAGCTTGGAGCAGACGGCAGTGGGGATGAGTTGTTCTAGCAATGGAGCATTCTGATCCCCAACATCCCATTTTTCCTCCCTTAAAACTGAAAACTACCACACAGATTTGCTGGACATAACTGCAGTCATTCGACATGTAACCTGCAACTCTGGTACTGCTAGATGGAACTTGATCTAATATCATAGAATCATAGAATAGTTAGGGTTGGAAAGGACCTTAAGATCATCTAGTTCCAACCCCCCCTGCCA
>NW_009920418.1:16965-26460 GCF_000696875.1 Nestor notabilis | reverse complement strand
CAGGATTTCCCCTTAGTGAAACCATGCTGGCTGTCACCAACCACCTCATTGTTTTTCATGTGCCTCAGCATTCTTTCCAGGAGGATCTGCTCCAAGTTTTTGCTGGGCACACACAGAGTAACTTGCACAGAGGTATCAGAGAGATGTGTCATGTAGGAATCTCCATCACTGGTTTCAGGGAGTGACCCCCAGGCCTAGAAGGTTTTCACCACCCTCTTAAGGGTTATGTAGTTTCTGTGAGCTTTCCTATCCATCTCTCAAAAAAACATCCAGTCTTCTCATGCCAGAGAGGATGTTTAAATGAAATCCTTAGGTTGATGACTGCTAGAGGTGAGCTCCATCATTCCACAGCCAAGTCATCAAACCTCTTCCAGCTGCCACCTTGTCTCCTTTTGCCTTTCCATTGCAACTAGTTTTGCCACCAGTCTGCTGCCAGAGCATCAGCCCCCCCTGCAATATCAGTAGTCCAATGGGGCAGTTCTTATAATATCTTGAGATTTTTTAGGGAGAAATCAGAGATGCCCTCTGGGAAATCTTGACTGAATATTAGGGGTTTTGAACAAGACACTTGAAGCATTTAGTTTGCTGAAATGCAGGCTGCCATCTGAATTATGTCACTAAAGGGAGGACATGGACCCAGTTTCTAAAAATATTGTGGGTTGTTGTTGTGGTTTTTTTTTTTATGCTGGCTATATTTTCCTTAAGAAAGCATTTTTACATCCTGTACCTCAGGTAAATCTCAACATAATTATATGTGAAGGAAAAGCCCTTTTCTAGCCCAGGAGAAAATCAAAAAGGGAAAATCAAAGTTTTTTTTGCCAAAAAGAAAAAAGTGAGAATATATCCATACAAGGTCACAGTTACCTAAATAAATCACAGCCAGCTTTGCGCTCCAGACTCTATTTATATTTTCAGCCAGGGAACATCTGTTTAATAGTGGGTGGTCATGTAACAGTTTCATAGACAACAGAGCCATCCTAGCACTCTTGGAGATGTCAGGAAGGGATTTATCCTGAAATCAGTTAGTTGTAGAGGTGTAAATGAGAGGAGAACCAGCCCCACTATTCTGGAAGGTTCTCTCAGAAGCCAAATAAAATTACATGCCAGCAACTACATGGCAATAGACAGATTTCCCAGGAAAATTCTTATTTAAAATATAAAGGACAAGCCAGAACCCCATGGCAGTTCCTCAATAATAGCTGCAATAATTTCTGTATAAACAGATCAGAAAGACTCAAAATATGTCAATGACTTCTCAAGAAAGCCAAGTGTTGTCTCCTGGTAACTCCCAATAACTCCCAGTGGTTGGATGAGGTTGGATGGAGAGCACAGAGAAGGCACAAACCCTGGTGGTCTTTACCTGTGTTTTGCACAGTCAGTCACTTTGGTAAAGAATTAGAATTAGAAAAAGAATACTGTAACTCTGGATGTGGAGCTAACTGAAAGCATGGGCATTATTGGAGCTAAACAGTATTATTTTCCCCAGTCTTGTCCACAGGCTGCTGCCACTTGTCGACACATCTGACTTCATTACAGAGGAACCTTTGGTAACTATAACTCTCTTTAGTTTTTTGTGCACACACTCTCGTCCTTTCCACAGCACCCAAGGAACCAAGAACATAATCCTCAGCACCCAGTGTGCTGAGTGAGATGCTGCAGGAAATGGAAAAAGAGGTCATTGTTGAATGCCTCTTTCTGTGTACTTGAGATGCCTCATTTATATGTCACATTCTGTATCTTCTTTCATTTAGATTCTTTCCTTAAAAGTTTATATGTACTGATTTTACTTCGGAAGGTCAAAGAAGGCAGGGAGAGGGCAGAAACGATGCCTGTAACAGATCTGCCTTTCACTCAAAAATATTTCTGTTGAAATCCTCTTCTGGAATATAAATATCCTGATACTCGGTCTTGCCTTTTCTCTTCCTGAAGAGATCAAATCCAGCTCTGCCTCCTGTCAAAGACTGTTTGTGTATTTTTCATTAAACTGTCTTTGATTAAACAGTCTGTAGTAAATAGAAAAAGAGACATTTTCCATCTCTGTTGCCTCAGGTGAATGTCTCAGCTACCAGGCTAAACAGTGTAACTCTCCCATACTAAATCTGAGCCAGGGAATCCTTTCCTGCGTAGGCATTGAAAGCACCTAATTCCAGCAAGCCTGTTGCTATTATCTGGAGAGCGGGGTAGTGCAGTAGATTCCAGTTGGTTGTCTTTGCAAATTGGAAGTCCATTTTGTACAGGCTACCCCATCAGCAGTCTGTGACAAATGCTTCTAGACTGAAGGTGAACCTCTCATTTTCCAAAGACTGCAAAAAATTTAGGCATGAGAATAACAGCAAATTGTTCAGTGTTGTAAAGCCTGAGACATTCTGCTGTTCACAGGCTCAGAATTTAAGACTTTTGATGAACTTTATATTTAGAAGTCTTCTGACTTTAGGTACAGGCAACTCCCATATACAAATTTTAAGGCTTATTAATGCCTAACAGTTTTTCATTTTTTTTTTGTGTCTAAGAAACTTTGTTAAGTTTCTTAGCCACACAATCTAGCTTCCTAAACTGGGGAAGCAATAAAAAAATACATACTTGTGAAACTCATGTTGTGCTAAAACAATTGTAGGGCATGGGAAAATAGGAACTTTGCTATGAAAAGAAAAATATTTGCCCATTTTTTATGTTTCCTTTGCTGTTTCAGTTACCTGGATATGAATGGCCCTTATTGAAAAATTAATAACAGGAGCTTATATGGGAAATATCCATAGGATTTTGTATATAAACCATTCTTGTCTAAAGGGCCTGATAAAACAGCTGGTAGATATTAAGGACCAGCATTCCCTATACACAATAAATAAGTACTCTAGTATTCTACAATGGTATCCTAGAATACTGTAGTAGTATTGTTTTGGGCTGCATGACCATAATCTTAGTTCTTATAAAACAGCGTAACTATACTTATCGATGCTAATTTGAACTGGTTGAGTATCAGACATGCAGAGTGGGAGATTTACATTAGGTAACTCAAATTAGAAATTCCATGATAATCAATAGGAATAGGATGTGATTCACTCAGCCGCATTTAGATACCTACATAGACTCAGTAGCTGCATTATAGCAGTGTCTCTGTCTCACCATTGACCACAAAGGGATCTCAGGGTGATCAGCTCAGATGTAGGCATCTGTGCTGTGGTGTCTTTGCCTGTTAGTGGAAAAAAAAACACAGTAGGGATTCACTGACGGAACTGTATCAGACTCATAATTTTTAAGTAGAAGTCTAGCAAAAGGTGTGGAGCATTATTTAAGTTCTATTTAAACCTCAGAGTACACAGCCGGTGCACACATGAACTCACACATGGGAGCTCTGCACTGGAGATCATTTCAGTACTACACAAGTAGCCCTTCTCTCCTGTCTACAGAGGAGTTTAACGTATACTATTACAAACCATTGTTGTGATAACAGAGATTCTCTGACCATCTGCTGTAGCCAAGTTTCAATAACCTAGGAGAGGCAGTATGACAAAATCACCCCTGACATGTAATGGTGTGGTTATAGTGGGGCTGATTTTAGCCCTGTGCATGTCAGACAGAAGTTTATAACAAGGATTCCTTGTTCCCTTCTCTGATAATCTGCTTCAACTACTCTCAGAAATAACTGCTAACGGCAGATTCACTCCCATCGCTTAGCTTCTCTTGTTTTTTTAAACTGAACCAGACCTGAAAGACAACGTAAAACCCTCAGAGTAACTCTAATCCATTTCCAAAAGATGCCTCAGACTGCACGGTAGCCCAGGATTCTGTTTTGAATAAACCCATGCTCATGCTCTTTGCAACTGAGTATTTCTAATGTAAGTGCCTGCAAGGAGGAGGAGGGGAGAGAGGCTCATTAATAATCATGATGGTTTCGGTATTGCATAACTCAGCCAATTGATCATCCACTGTACTTTATCAGGTTTGTTTTACTGCAGTTTGCTTGTGTCTGTACAGTTGCCATTTTGGGGCGCTTTAGTTCCAGGGAGCTTTCATTCTATCCCCACTTCTAGCACTGTAAAACGTCGGCCTGCTGTTTTAATCACGCCTCTCTTTTTCCAATGTTGTTTGCGCCCTGGTACAACCCATCTGCCTTGAATCTAGTGCTCCACTGGGGCTGCACACATCTGCCAGCCAGACTACCTTCGTACACAATTACTCAATCCACCGTAAGGCTCTTTAATAGGAAACAAGTGTGACAACGGCAAGCCCTTTTTTCTCTCGCTCTCCCTCTTTCTTTCCTTCTCTCCCCCTCTCTCTTTTTATTTTTTTCTTTAAAACTCATAGTCAAACCGCTCTAATAGAGATGAAGCTTGATAGATCCACCCAGGTGTAGGTGAAATGGTAGAGCCTCAAGCATAATAGATGCCGTGCTCTTGTGCTGAAGTTCAGCACAGTGTCCTGAAGGGTTGTCTAGCAGCAGTGAGATGGGTTGCTCTTTGCACAGTTAAAAAGTCAATGAGCTTCCTCCAGCTTACATGTATGACTAATTTAGAAAGCAACCTGGATCTAGGTGAGCGCTGCAGAACTGTCTCTTCTCTCCAGTGCACGGACAAAGCGCAGCACACAGTAAGTGGAAAATTTGCGTTACTTATTTTACTTGGGAATTAATTAACTGTGTTTACTTTTGAGGGAATCCTCTAAAGGCTGGTGCAGAAATGAAGCAGAATAATGTTTGCATGCAGATCCCCTGTGTATTTCTTCCTGTTTCATTTTACACTGCACCCTTGTCCTGCCACTGCAGCCTGATTGCTGAGGCTCATACAGCTGGTCTGAAGCAGCTTCCTTATCTAAAACTGAACTGTGTAATGATGTCAATAACACATAGGTCCATTTCTCTATTAAGATATGTGTCTGTACAATATCTGATTACTGAGCAGAAGCAGGTTTTAATAGTTTTTGTTATAAAACACATACAGGAAAATCTTGAATGTGAGAAAGTAAAGCACTCCAAACCTGGGGGTTTTTTGGGTTTTTTTGTTGTTTTTTTGTTTGTTTTTTTTTTGAGGAGGGAAAGGAGGAAGCAAGAATTAGAAATCTTAAGCATTAAAAAATAAAAGAAATTTAACCTGAAAAAGAAATCTGCATTATTCTGTTTACCAAACCATTGATTCAAACATACTGAGGATGTTGCCAAACTGTAAACTAACAAACTGTATCAACTGCAATGATAGTAAAGCTTGAAACAAAAAAAAGAAGGTTGTTTGTCTAAAATAAAAGAGGCATATTAGAACCAGATGTACACAATCTCAACTTTGAATCCTCAGTCTTTCATGCTTGGTTTAAAGCAGCCTTAAAATTGCCTTTGCTTTACATTTACAACTTTGGATTCGCTGTTAAACTGTGCTTGAACTTGAAGTCAAGATTTGATCTTAGCACACACGTATTCTTTGAGCCTCTTACCAGAGATTTACTTTGCTATTGGGAGTTCGTTTACTACTGTACCATATATACTGAAGCACATTAACAAGCTTGCTGTGATGGACCTTCAGGTGGAATGTCAGCCAATGTAAAAGAATGTGTCTGTTGCATATACAAAATGTTCTGTCTGAGAAATAAACACATGCAGTGTAAAAAGGATCTGCCAGCGTCTCAAGTAGATGATGACACAGTGTAAGAATGCATACCAGAAGTATGTCTGAATTTATTTACTAGAGGATCCAATGGGATGACACTTCTCATTTTAGGCTTAATTTATTCTGAACTATTACCCAGGTTGGTGGCTGTTGTCAACACTGAAATGGAACAAATGAGTCTGTGCAGTTATGCCTATAAAATGCTTTCAGTAGTCTTCCTTTCTCCAGAAAAGTTATTCTCTTTGCTCTTGGACAGACAAATATATACCATCCTTTTAATTAGCCATGACTTTAGGCTGCTACAGTTATCCTTTGTGCATGATACCCATTAGCCTAATTCTGCTGCCAAAAAACATCCAGTCTGTTAACAGTAAGATTCTAAATATGGCAATTTAAAAGGAATGGAGTTGGAAGTTTAGGAAGGTAAAACAACCATCTGAGAAGAAATGTTTAGACCTGTAGTTGCTGGCATCAGACAGCGGTCAACGTCTACCCCCTGCAGGGAGAGAATCTAATTTCATTGTGCCTCCCCTCGTGCATGAACACTGTAGTAGTTCAGTTCATACACACAAGTAGTGCAGTTATTCTCTTGGCTCCAGCAACTGCCCCTTAATGGTGAGGTCAGACTGTGATTAATAGAAAGTCATTTTCAAAGAACTAATAAATAGCATAATAATAAATGGCAATAAGCATTTTCCTTCTCTTAAATTAAACCCAGTAAAAAATGGCATTCAGACTTTAAAAGCCATAATCAGCAGTGCTTTTCTTCCACAGTTGCAAAGTGCGAGTTCACAAGAAATTGCTGCTTACCTTATGACAGCTGCATAATGTAGGTATCTTGAATACAACTTTGCAACAATCCACACATAATAACACTATGTAAAAAATGGTCCTAGATATTGCAATATAGCTATGAGGTTAAGAGACAACCAAATAAAAGTGAAGTGGCAGAATTATGGGGCACATTCTCCCTATCATACTCACACCAAGTACTCTGCCAATATTTAGATAAAAATAAACTACTCTCTTTTTTTCCAGTATAACGTATTTTAAGTGGTACTTTATCCTTTGTTTTCAATGCCATTGCTTTGCAAGGCATTCAGGGATAGGAACAAAATGGAATGAAATACCACCAACTAATAAGTTTCTACTTACATAAACACACCTGATAAAATTTATCCCAGTTTGCTAGAGAATTTAAGTCAAGAAAACTAAAAATATGTTGTGTGTTTTGATCATCCATACTGTGTAACTATTGGGTTTTAATGCATTTTTCTAAAAAATTGAGACATTATCCACTTGCTTATAAGTTACAGTATCATCTTCTATTTGTATTGCATTTTTGCAATAGAACAGCTTTTAAATATTTTAAATAAGCATGATATGATACTTTTTATTCCAAATTGCCTATTATGACTGTGAGTTTTGAGTGTGTGCAGTGTAACCACTTCATCTACTTCTTTTATCTCTTTCACCATGTTTCTGATATACACATATATACTTACAAGGAATGTTATATCCTACACTTTCTCCCCACTTTGAAATGGAGCTTTGAATCCTTAAGGACCTCATCTTTTGGCTTCAGTATGTAAAATAACTTGAACATAAAAAATACAGCATTTCCATATTATAGAGCCTAATCCTGACCTCACCTACAACTCATGAATGTAACAGAGTTCTGATTTTATGCATAAACTTGATTGATAGTCACTACCCTTACCCAAAAAAAGAGCAAGGAGCCTGTGTTTATTTCTGATAATAGTGCTGACAGTGTAATTCACAACAATGTTAGTTACTGGAATTATTATTACACCATCCACTTTAACAATTACTTTGGTGTATTAAAAAAAAAAAAAAGAGATAAAATAAATCAGAATCTAAAAAATTTTCAGATCTAAAAAAACAAGTTATACACCTAAGTGTTCAGATCCAAGTTTGCCTAAGCTAGTCCTTACACTTAAATACATGTGTACAACCACGTATAAAACCCTAAGAGCTTTAGTTTAGGCAGAGACATTTGAGGCTTTTAGCTATATTAGTTTCATGTTCAACCAAGACCCCAATGGCAAATTGTCAGCTATGTTTAAGATTTCAAATTAAAGCAGAGTGTCTAACACTTCATAACCTATAGTAATAAAGAATTTGTTAATTAATCAGTAGTCATTTTGAAAATATTTTTTTAATAGACATAATTTGAGCATACTGTTTGCTAACAAAACTTCACAGAAGACATAAATATTAAACAAGTCTTTTTTCTTTCTATAACTAACATTTCTACAGAAGGCTTTAATTTTACTGCCATTTGTTGATGTAGTGGAAGCTATAGGTATTATATGACACAATGAATCCTGTATTATCTTCTTTGATACTATTACTCATGGCTGCTAAAGATTTAATGTGTCTTAAACTGAAAAAGATGTAGAAAGAGTGCTTATAGGCATAACAATGTGTTACTGATGAGCATCAAAAGATTACCAGAACATTAGCTAGGGTTACAGGAAAACCTCAAATCATGTATGTTCCACAAATCCAAAATATTTTCCATAAGCAATCACTGAAGAGAGATTTTCTTCATCTGTATTATTATTCTTCATATAAAGCATCAGTTCTAAGCTAGCTCAGATCTTTGTTCTGCTAATGCCAACATACTGCAAGACTAGTTAGCAAGCATTGCTAGTGCTATTTACATTAAAACCAATTATTTAAACCAATGCAGATTTGCAACTTTTACTTTCCTAATTCTTGGTTATTTCTGTGAGTTCAAGTAGAAGTGAACTCACTTTGGCTTTCACTCTTCTTACAATAAATCAGTATCAATGCTGATCTGATGCACGAGCCGTTACTTAAGAGGGCATTTTAGGTACTGCCATGGAAACTAAGCCTTTCATCTAGAAAGCTTATGTCCAGTGATAATTAGGTTTTGGTAGTGAATGTCTGACACATATTTTTTAAATAAGGTTTAATACCAGGTAAGTCTTCTTTAACAATAAACCAATATTTTAGGAGCTGGATACAATAAAAGGTTCCTTGCTGCTGTCTATAATAAAAATAAATCAACTTAAGTAAAAAAGATGTTTTTCAAAATTTCTGGTGCATTCAGACAATGATGCATTTTGTTTCTTGTTGCTCTCTGTCAAAATGAAAGTCTTAACATACCATAAAGCTGGATTTTTTTTGCTTATTTAATTCAGTGGTATCACAGTAAAGAGGTGTTGATTTGTTGATTGTTGATAATACTATTCTTAATATGGACTTGCAGATGTTCACATCAAGTACTTCTATGAAATAATGCTGTCATTCTGATTTATCAATCTGATATTCTAGTACCAGTTTGTCAAGTGTTTTTTCTTGTTATTAGTAGTAGCTGAGATGCTGATGGCAACAGATTCAAATATTCAGGAATAATGGGAGTACAACTGGGGGAAGAAATTTGAAATCATGCTTTTCTAGAGCCAAGCTGTGTATTTCCCTCTTCTTCCTATAAGGCATTGAAGTGCAAATGTTATTAAAACAAATAGCAAAGGAGCACATTTTAAGAACAACATGCCTCTCTCCTTGTTTAAAAAATGTGAGTTCACTTGAAATGATTAATGGGAAAAGCTTTCTGCATTTTTTTTACTGCTGTTCTTTAAAGGGTGATAAAGATATATGAACCCCATGATATGCACAAATCCCATGCACAATGACTACGAGTTTGATTCAGTAGCTTATACTCTGCTGTAAAACCTCAGAAAACAGTGGTAAGGAAATCATGAATCAGAATAATTTATCTTCCATTATTTTTTTTTCTTGGAATTTAAGAGCGAGAAAAAGATTCAACTAGACAACAATAGGAATGTTTTGGGGTTTTGGGGTTTTTTTTCCAAATCTTGCTTTAGATTTTTATTAAAATGTAAATATA
>NW_009920418.1:0-16886 GCF_000696875.1 Nestor notabilis | reverse complement strand
ATATATATTTTATATTAAATTTGGCTCAGGCGTAATCTCATTTTCTTCCTTGCAATTAACAGAAGGGTTAAATTTTTATTTTGAATGGTTTTAACCTTTTAAAGTAACACCAGCTATGAGTTTTGTTACTCTGACAGCTTTGAAATTAAAAACCTGTAAAATTGGGACAAATTAGCCAACAATACTGCACACAAGAAGGGTTGAGGTCAAAAATGTGTTTGTTAAATTTCCAGAAGATTGTGCTGGACTTTAAAAGCTCTATGAATGTAAACCAGTCTTTGAAATATCAGCACAGCAAATTCACGTGGTGCATATCACAGATGTGTGTCATACCTGTATAATAACATTAGTGTTACCCTCAGAATTTACATTGGAGAAAATGAAAGAAACATGCATGGTACAAAGTAATGTGATTTCTACTGGAAGTTTTTTAAACCTCAGTAAGTTTTTCTCCATGGTGCAAATATACTCTTCCATCTGGAGAACTGATGTACAGTTTTAGTAATGCTGTTTTTTAAATCATAGGTCTTATGCATGCACACAAACATAGATTTTCTTTTTAATGCTGTGGCAATGTAAGAAGAAAAAACTTGTTTTTCTAGACAATAGTTTATAAAATGCCTAAACCCCTAGTTTGTTAGTAAGCTTAAATATATTCTGGGTCCACACTAAGTTTTGTAGTTGACTCAGTGAGGGTAGTTCCTGGCATATATACTGTCTTAATTGAGATTTTTAAAAGAACAAAAGACTCTCTATAAAGACACAAAAGTTACAGAAAGTATGTCACCAACAACACTACCTCTGTCCCATGTAGAGTCTTCCAGCATCATCTTCCTAGTCCTATCACATAATGGAGCGTTCACTTTATGATCGTGGGCACTGTGCTCTAAAAATAACACTTAAGCAGCTAAAACACAGCCTTCACACTATTTCATATGCATCAGGATGAAAACAGAGTTGTGTTTTAGGGCCACAGAGATGCCATATGAAGCTTTATGACTCTCCAAGCCAAATAATATGCAGAATGGGTGTAAACAGCATCTGGGAGCAATGGTTTGCAGAGCTTTATGTTCTGTAGGGCAAAGAGTATTTCTGTTTGCTGTTTGTATTTATTTTTGTGTATTTCTATTTGTCAGCAAGACAAAAAAAACCTCATCTCTGACAGATCTTTAATTGGTTAATGCACAGCTGAAAAGTGATACAGTGCTAAGGTGTTGATTTATATCAAGGATAGGATAGAACAGAAGTTATAGGGGTTATTCTACTTGAAAGATAATCACATTTTCAACCTTACTAGTGGAAAAAACCCACCCTCAAATTAACAGAATTGGTGTTCCTTTCCCTTTGATGAAGGAGAGATTTGAGAAGGCTGTGCAGATGGCCAGCACTGCAGAGAACAGCTCTGTCAGGGCTCCTTACAGATCCTCAAGGACACAGTTGCCAGCAAAGCTTGATAGTCCATGGATCAGCGCTTCCATGTCTTCACAGGCCAAATTTCTGCAAGCTGATGAGTGCATATGTGAGGTGGCAGGGATTTACCCTGTTTGTTATTTCATGGAATTAGTCGTGGTTCCTCAGCCCATTCGTTTGTCCTGTTACAAGAAACTCCATCCAAGTTACCTTACCTGGCAGCCATTTCTCAGCAGACTGACAAAAAAGATTTAATGACGTGTCAAGTGAGCTACTCTGTTATCACTGCAACGGCTCCCTTCACACTGGGTTTAAGGCACATTAACAGGGTATTGTGGGAGAGTAGACACAGCTGATGCCCATGTATTGGATCTGTGGAAAAAACAGATAACTCTCTCTAGAGAGGAAATTCTGCCAAAACCACACTGAATTCCATAGTGCTTGGATTTAGCATAGGGTTTTGATTTAGCACCTCTACAAAGAAAGAGTTAAATGCATATATACTTGCATTCATAAATGAATATGTCAATCACACTTTACATTATTAGATTTAAGATCTTGTAGGCTACAAATTTACGTACTGTTAGCATTTACCAGTATTTTCATGACCAATCACAAATTTGATGAGGGATGACAACGGCCATTTACAGCAATTAATACAATCTCACAGAAACATGGTTTTATGAACCTGATAATCTCAAGTGTTTTGGATTTGTTTGGGTTTAAAAATGCCAGTGGCTACTTGTCAAACTTCATTTGTAAATCAAAATTGTTTTTCAGTTCTACACCTGCAAAACAAGTGTTCAAAACTTGTAAACTTCTTTATGGATATATTTTTTTGGCCTTCAGATACAGTGGAAAGGATCCAAGACAATTTTTTATGGCTGTATTATAAACACTTGAAAAATTGAGTTTGTAATGAAAATGCTGACACAGCTTTAATTATTGCAGCATGAATGATTTTATTATACACTATTCACAGTGTCTATACATACAAAGTACATGCTCTTGTGTTCTAATATTTCATTTAAGAAAAAAGCAATTACTTAGCAGATGTAGAGAGCTAAGCATAAATAGGCTAAACCAATACCTTTATGCTGTTTGAAAACCTATATGGAATGTTATTACCACATAAAAGGGTTTATACTTTAGAAGACTCAAAGGTACAGAGAACCAGCTAAAGCAATAAACTGCTCTGGTGTACTTAATTAAAAAGCTTCAAGTTACTGAAGTCAATTGAAAAACAGAAGGTTTGATTCTTTAAGGTAATTTTGTCCTCCTCTGTTAAGTGCTTATCAAGTGTTAAAGAATTAAAATGCCGTCCCAGCAGTTTAAATAGAGAATAATTTGCTTTTCTTCTATTGAAGGCAATTCTTTATGCTGTCAACCTAGACACATGTAATAAAACGGGCAATGCGGATGTAATTGGGTGACATGGTTGCGTTTAATTTATCTTTAATTAACCAGAATTGTAGAAGAAGCTGTGAAATCAGTATTGAGACATTTCAGAAAATCATTTTTTAATGTCAATCTCTTAACATAAAGCTGGAAATCTTTGAAAAGTGTAGAGCATTGCAAAAATATATTCCCAGTTTATAAGCACAGAATTTCAGAGGGGGTGAAAGACCATTCTTTAGACTGGCTTTGTTAGTGGAACTAGGTAGATTATGAAATAGAGTGGATTTCTGTGAATTATGTTTCTACATTGGTTAATTTTAGTGCTGTTGTTCATGATCCTTTTTTATTTTTTTTTCTTCTTTTTCTTTTTTTTTATTTTTTTTTCCTAAAATTATGTTATAACTTCATGAAAATGCATCTTTTTTTGAAAGTCTGGGATTTGCACCCACTTTCACAACAGGTGAGTGTGGAATGTATATGACTAAATTAAGTCTCTTGTGGTTCCCTGTTTCTTGAGCCAGGTCTACATTATCCTTGGCATGGTTCACGCTGTGAGGTGATGCCAGCCAAGGGCAGGCAGAGAACAGCAGTGCCCTCGGCCCCACTCCCAGAACACGCTCCAGAGCCAAATGCCACGAGGTGGGTGGTTTGGACTCACCAAGCCAAGTCCATGCAATGCTCTGGGAACATCTACCTGGAAAGAGCTGCTGACTACCCAGAATCCATGTACAGTGTCCAGCGCAGCACAAAGAGACTGAGCAGAAGCAAGAAATATGCTTCAACTCTACAACACATAGGAATTATCACTATGATTGTATATCTGCTGTCTGTGTTTGAAATTCTGCAGTTTTACTATCTTTGACGTATATATGGGGGTTAACATTCAGATAACAAAGCAAAAATGTTAAGAACAGAATTTGTCACTGGCTCAAAGGAATATGAATGTTGAGGTCCCATCTGGTTCCAGCATGTTTTTATGGCTGGAAAGAAATGCAGAACAGGTAGATTTTTAATTACTTGGAGAGAAGGGGAAGAACTTGGTGACAATAATTATAAAGCTGTTTAACCAAATTTAAGGGATATAGGATTTCATTCTCTCTGAGTTTATTCCTTTCAAGTCCAATAGTCACAGTAGAATTAAAACACTTGATAAAAAGATTCATGTTGCTACAACAGTTAATTACTATTTCTCAATTACTTATTTTAATTTTTCTAACTCCATTTCCAACCATGCATTTTTGTGATGTTATTGTTCACATATTTTATAGTTCTTCTCTCTTTATTTTTTTTTCCTAAAAAATTGTGGGTGTGGGTCCCAGGTTAATTTCTGAGTATATAGAATGTCCATTGGAAGATTCATTTTTAAACTGATATTATTGCCCTCTAGACATAACTGTTTCTTTCTATTGAAAGGCCAGCAGCAACTATAGAAGGGCTCATTTCCAATCTTGAGACCCCTGTATAAGGTGCTTAATGATAGATGTGATAAATCTGGAATTAAATTAAAAAATCTTATTTAATAAATCACATTCTCCATCTGTTTGCTCACTCTCTGAAATCCTTGGAAAGCATGGACACCAGAATTGGAGAAGTCAGGTAGTAGCTACACAAAAGAAAAAAACATAATAGTTATTTAATTTCAGTAACCAGTATTTTTTGCTTGGTTTTGATTGCAGCCTTTCTCTTCATTTCAAGACAATGAAAGCAGTAATCCTCTCAATTATACTCGTTTTAGAGGTGAGGCTTGATTGGGTTTTGTGTGACTCACATTTTACATCAGCTCATGTAAATTAGAATCAGGCCCTGTACATATAAAATTTTAGGTCTCAATGAGTTCAAATTTCATTTGGCCCTAACCTTTTGCTTTAATTAACTACATTTTGCCCATACTACATAATGCAACATAATATTTCAAACAATCTTCAAGCTAGTTTCATGAGTGGGTATTATGTTTCTCCTATATGATATATATTAGGTGAAATCACATATAGTAAGATCCTATATAGTTCACATTCAAAATGAATGTCTACCAAAAAATTCAGCAATCTAACTTGTAACAAGGATGCTGAATAAATTTATAAATAATTTCTTCATTATTGTCAGAATGCTGGAATGCAAACCAGCAGTGGGGCAAATTTTCAAATACAGTATGGATTTTACGCACACTATAAAGTAGGAGAGGGAGGAGAACAGGGTGAATTCAAGGGAGCAATATGATCTTAGGGTAGAAAAGAAATTTCCTGCTTTTTGGACAGGTACATTTAATATTTTTTACTATTTCAATGTGGTCATGCATTTACAAAAAATATGGACACAGGAAAATAAGTAAAGCTTACTTCACAATACTGAAAAATAAGTAAAAACTCAAATAGTGTGGCAGTCTAATATTTCATTTTCCAATTACTACAGTGAATGTAGGAACAGGTCAATAATGAATGATGAATCTACTCTTCTGTTCTTAGCTGCCCTGGTGTAAACCTAGAGATGTCTCTTTCCTGTGGAGGTTACCTCCAGAGAACAGCAATGCCATCAAACCCCTGGCAAGTGTACAAGAAAAAAGTGATTCATGCCTGAAAACAATGAAAACAGATAGAAAAAGGGCCAATTAGTCATATCATTGGTAAAATTAAATATGACACAAATAGAGCTAATTATGTCCTCGCTTGCAATTCAGATTTTATTAGTTTAGGAGCCCTTGGAGGTAACCTAAATTATATGTATTATGTTTAGTTTGATGGGATTTTTTACCCTGTTTTCTTTATGGCCTCATGGGCTAGGTCCCCAGCTGGTACAAAGAAGAGTTACTATTACCTTTGGTAGGACTGGGAGCATTTACACAGTGGAAGATCAGACACCCCAGCTGGATTTGTTGGCTGACTAACTTGATCCTTGGATCGTTTGCTGTGTTCATTTTTGGGGTTTTTTTTTAACATATGAAAGCATTTAGGGTTTAATCTCACAGCATTTCTTTGCAAACTTTAGAAAAGTGAACATTACCATACAATTGCTTGCCATGGTGGAAAAGGCAAACTAACAACTTTCTCAGTCTCTGTAGATCATATAAAAAACAGAATGGGGGAAAAAAACCCCTCTTTTATTCTGCAGCAGTGCAAAGGTAGTCTTTAAAGCAGCTTTTACATTCCAGTTTCCAGACCCTGGAACTAGTCAGAGTTCACCACAGTCCTTCATTTAGCATGTTCCTTTCCCATATGAACAGAAACATGGACATGCAGGGGATGATATACATACAGATCTTGTAATAGCATGAAGTACCTCTATTGCATCTGTAGCATAGCACATGGTACAAGGAATAATAGGTCTCAGCTGGCACTTTAGTAATACTAGTTATAATTACATCCCTGAAAGACGCATTAAAAGAACATTACTATTATGGCTGTTAATCACTTCATTGTTGCAATAGGCTGGAATCAGTGTCATTTGCTCACATCCCTCTCATGCTTTGCATAGCATAGAATCATAAAATCATAGAATGGTGTGGGTTGGAAAAGACCCTAAGATCATCCAGTTCCAACTCCCTGCCTGGGCAGGGGCACCTCACACTGGACCATGTTGTCCAAGGCTCTGTCTCACCTGGCCTTGAACACTCCCAGGGATGGAGCATTTACCACTTCTTCGCACAGCCTGCTCCAGTGCCTCACCACCCTCACAGTAAAGAACTTCTTCCGTTTATCCAACCTGAACTTCCCTTGTTTTAGTTTAAACCCATTACTCCTTGTCCTATCACTACAGTCTTTGATGAAAAGTCCCTCTCTGATATCTGGTACATAAAGTAACTGCACTGTTACTTATTGCTTTCTATTAGCACAACCTTGAATATAACTTAATGAATCTGATTTAATCATTCTTATCAGTGCAGTTAGTTGATCAGATTCCTTCATGCAGGAACAGAGAAGGAAAAGCAAGGCGTTCACAGGGAACTTTCTTGTGCTTTTGCTGCTGGAAACAAACATCTCAGTTTTTTACTTCTAAACTTGGTCAAAACCTCCCTGAAATTAAATGGTGGTTTTCCCATGGGCTTCAGTGGGCCTTGGATCAGAATCTGAACATCAGCTCTGGATCAGGTAGAATGACATCAGACACCTTCATGCAAAATGTGTTCATAGATGAGGAGGGAAATTCTAAGCTTCAGTTGCAATAAAGTAAATTGGTAGCTCACTTATAAAAGTAGAAAGGCATGGAGAACAAACCTTCAACAAGTATACATAAAGAGTGATACATACAGAGACAGAAAATCTGAGCATCCACTGCCAATGCTTTCTCTTCTTTGAACTATTTAATTTCTGATTCATTATATATTTTCTTAATGGAGCAATTACTCTTTATTTGCTTTAAAGAGACAAGGTTAGATGCATTTTTGACACGTGTTAAGAGTTTTTGCTAGTTGAGCACAAAGAAGGCATTTTCTGCAGATGCTGGTTTCCTGAAAAATCACTAACATAATCCTTCCATAATACAAGCAGCTGTAATAATACCATTAATAACCACTTGACTGCTTAATCAACATTCATTAGTGTAGCAGTGCCTTTCCCCAATAGTTTTTAAGATTATTTTGTTGGCAAGTTGGTAGGAGCTTATTGACAGACTATTTTTTTGTGCAAGGAAAACTCCGTCTTCTCACAGGTACTTTTGAGAAGAATGTGTCACTGCTGATGACAGTCCAAGCAGAGCCCATCTCTCAAGTAAAGGATAGGACAAGTGGTTCAAGTGCAGAGACAGAGAAACTCACACAACTTGTTTGGGCACTCAGATAATCTCTTTAGGTTGTTTTGCCTTCTGAAATCTCTGCTTTTCAGGCAAGAGGAACAGAGATAGTTTTCTTCCCACTACCTGATGCCTCTGGAGCATAGTCTGCTTGGGTGAAGGTGTCCAGCCTGACAACCCCTCAGCTCAGGTTGGTTAGGGGAGAAAGCAGCTCATAGCTTAACCTGCATGTTCCCTGGACCATCACTGAACCAGAAGCAGAGTTATTTGATTGTGTAGGTGTACCTTTTAACTCTCTCGATTTTCAATATTCTGGTGTCATTTTTCTTTCTTTCTTTTTTTTTTTTTTAACATGGAAAGGGTGGAAAATAGATTAAAAAAATAATTTTTTCCTTTGCTGGAACAAAAAATTAAAATTAAAAAAAAAAGAAAAAAGGTCAGTGATGGCAGTATTAATAGCTTGATTGGTTCTGGATTTGGTTCTGGATGTTTTGGGAATTTAAGCCTTTTGGCCTGAAGTACAGTGAAATGAAATCACTGAAAAAAGAGCCGGAGAACTCTGTGACTTTATTCTGAGAGTATTACTATGTGAGATATGTTCTTCCAGCTGTTTAAGGTAGATTTTGAATCCTCCTAGTCTTTCTCTCTCTCCCTTGAGATTTTCTTTCAACCAATACTATTTCTATAGTGACCCTTGCCAAATATAGTGCCAACCTGGTGAGCAGAAGTACCAATTTCCAAAGCTTTCTTCTCTGTTAAAGAAAAGAAGAAGAGTCATTTCGTTTAGGCTAAGTGTTTTATGGGGGAAAAGCACAAAACCTTTATAAAGATAAATAAATATGATGTGATTTACCCTTTTTTGTGACACTGGAACATCACAGTAGGATCTGGAAATATTGCAAATGTTTATCAGGAAACAATCAGCTAAATGAAGGATAAGGTCTATTTGGCAATTATAACATATAATGAAGAATACTTATACTAATACGAAGATTAGGAAAAACTCCAGTCATTAAAGGAAGGTGATTTTATTTTTTCTGTGCATGATGAGCATAATCAACATCAGTAGGTCTCAAATACCAGAATACTGTTGATCAGTGCAAATATTTGCATCCCTGTTGTGGGTTAGCCCCCATAGGCTGTTAAAGCCCCATGCAGCTATTCACTCACTCCCCTCAGCGGGCAGAAGGGCAAAAGTGAGAAAAAAATTGGCTGAGATAAAGACAGTTTAATAGTTAAAGGGGGGTAGGGGAGAAGAATTAAAAAAAAAAAAGAAGAAACAGTAAAACAAACGATGCAAAACCAGTATCTCCACATCAATTAACTGATATCCAGCCAGTCACCTGGAAAGATCCTCTTTAGTTTCTATTGCTGAACATGACATCATATGGCATGGAATATCCCTTGGGTTATTTGGGGTGACCTGTCCCAGCTGTGTCACCTCCCAAACTCTTGTGTACCCCCAGCCTACTCTCTAGCAGTGTGAGAAACAGAAAAAGGCTATCAACATTATTTTAGTCACAAGTCCAAAACATCACACCATAAGAGCTACTATGAAGAAAATTATTCCAGACCAAACCAGTACAAACACTCAACAGCTGCTATTAGATTAGTGGGGCTTTTTTCAGATGGAAGTGTTTAAGAGTCTGGTCTTCAGGATATGTGTGTGACATCTTGTGTTCCTGAACATTCAGTGAAAATTGTTGCAGCAAATTCTTATGCTAATTCCTTCACTTCACTTCATATACTTTCAATTATGCAGGAACAGTTCAGTAAGATGAATCACTTTCATTCCAAAACTTTTCTGGCAAAATCAAAAATAACATTTTTTCAAGTCATATTTCATTAAAAATGAATGAATATTAGACTAAATTTCTACCCCTGTTAACATATCTTTCAAACATAGTTTGAAACAATATGGGACATAGATTCTTTTTGTGAAAGTCTGGTAAAACTTCCATGATTCTGAGACATTTACATTTTTCATTGTCATTGAGACAAAAACTATTTTTTTAAATTTATTCCAGTGCAAACCAGATATGATTTGACTATATTTCTGTCACTGGATACAAAATTACCTAAAACTTCAATTCAGACTAAAGACTATAAGCACATATAGAATGAAGTGGTGAGGCATGGGGAATGTTTTATATAAAATCTTTGAAATCTAAACCAAAATTTCTGTAAAGTATTGATACGTATTTGGCTTTTCATAAATCTTAATTTCCTTAATCTTACATCTCTCGCTGAAAGTTTCTTGCATTTTTTTTTTTTTTTAGCATAAGCAGTCATTCAACAGTTATTAGTGCCTAATTAAAACTACAGTCATGAAGAAGTTCCCTAAAGTGCTCCTTCAGGGATGCTAGTGTATCTTTTCAAGGATTGTGTCTCTTTCTTCTAAGATGAAGATAGCTGAGTCACAGCAAATGCTAATTTCTGTAATGAGATTGCCTCATGCAGTGGCATTCCCTCTGGAGCGAAGAACTGACAGTGTTGCACATGCATCAGCTCATTTAGAAGGACTTGAACTAGTATTAACCTGTCACATCCTCCAGGGAAACCCAGGTAACATTAAAAACAAGAGAAAAGTCACCTCAACAGATAAGTTGTTCTCAGTGAAAACAAGGCTGTTTTATTCTTGTCATTTCAACAGCCTGGATCAAAGCACGTAGGAAAACACAACTGGGATTATTTTGATTTTTCCCTCATTACATCTCTCCCACTTTTCTGGACTCTACATTTCTGTTCTACTGCTGCTCTGACTCATATTTTGCATCTATTCACACCCTCTTCCTCTTGTTTGCTGCCTCATGCCCCTTCTTAGTCTACTGTTTAACTTTATTGGACAATACTTTCCCCTTTTCCTGTTGTTGTAGCCGCTAGTTTATATGAGCTCTTGCTAACATGGTTCTTGCTTTCTTGCATCATTCATTGGTTCTTCCCCTCATTCTCAGATACCTCTAAAAATGTCTTTGTCTTTCCACCCTCTACTACTTAAAGTCTTCACGTCAGTATCTTTCTGATTCTTTTTGTACTATAAAATGTCCTGTGATGAAATTTTTGCAGCAGATGCTGAATAAGTTAAATGGTTATAGTCTTTCTTTAGAATCAAAGATGTTAGTCATACTGAAAAGAAGTATTACTGGAGGGAGTGAAAAGTGCAGAAGAAGGGGGAGGAAGAACTGGATTCCCTCCTAAGCCTGACACTGATGCCTCTGGACAAGTTTGTCTTTTGAAAACTTTTTTTTGTTTGCTTAGAAAATACTCAATGTTTGCTCAATATTTACCATGGTAGCAGTAATAGTAAGGAACATATGATAAAGGACAAAGTGACTACTTTCAGATAAACTAAGAAATTAGCTTCACAAAAGATTATCACTACAGGACTGTGGGATATTACTTCTGGTGTTGATTTTGCCTTACTAAATTCATAACATTTTGCTTATTCTTCTTTCTGTGTCTGCAATTTTTGCATATTGGTTGTATGCACTGAGGAACAGTCGCTCAGGGATGTCTGTACTTCAGTGCTTGATGAATAATCCCTTTATGTAGTTTCAACTTAAAATCTCTTGGGACAAAAGGTAACACAAAGATATGTAGGATCGTACTCATTTTATTCCAGTCTAATTGTAAAAACTGAGATAAATGAAAATACAAAAATAAGTTTGTATAAGGAAGTTCTTATATAAGGAAGAAGTTCTCATATAAGGAAGAAGTTCTTTACTATGAAGGTGGTGAGGCACTGGAATGGGTTGCCCAAGGAAGTTATGAATGCTCCATCCCTGGCATTGTTCAAGGCCAGGTTGGATGGAGTCGGGTGACACGGTTTAGTGGGACGTGTCCCTGCCCATGGCAGGGGGCTTGGAACTAGATGATCTTAAGGTCCTTTCCAGCCCTGACTATTCTATGATTCTATGCTTCTATGATTCTAAGTTACAGATACCAAAATTCTGTGAGCAACAGATAGTAGAAAAAAGTACTGAATTGTTTAATTCCAAAATAATATTCATCCACCCCATGATTATTTTAAACAAACTTTTCATTGGGTGACTCATTCATCAAATGTTGAGGTCAGCAAATGATGTTAACATACAGTAAAAATTCCTAATGACCACCAGTTGCATGTAAAGTATTAACATTTTGCTTGTTGTATACGACACAGAAGGAGGAAGTAACACAACCTGCATTTTATTACTTGAATCAGATGCAAAGGGTTTTCAAAACTTCAAATTCAACTGAAAGCAGCTGTTGGGAAAATATCATTACATTATACCTTAAGCTACAAAAGCCAATTTAATGGTGACATTTTATTTTATTCAGATGGTCCCTTCTTTTATTCTGTCTAACCCAGTAAAGCCTGTGGAAATTGTATCTGGATGAAATCACCAGAAGGTGAAGGGCCCATGACTAAAAACATTCTTTAAAGATTATTCAGGGTTACAGTCAAATGGAATCGCAGCACTAACGAGAGCAAAGGTCTCCATAGCTACAGGAAGTAATATTACATCGTTTAGCAGTAAGAAAACACAGTCTTGTTAGTAGATCTGGTTAAATGTTGATTAAAGTGCTATACGAAACCATTAGATACTGTAGTAAATACAGGTATTTAAAAATCACAGAATCATAGAATAGTTTGAGGGTATGTCATTCATCTGGATGAGTATACAATGGTATTTGTAGCTGGAATTACCTCACACCCCATTCACTTCAATTTATAGTTGTTGCTCTAACTCAATTAACTATTCCCATGATTTAAGTGAATTTTTTTTAATGTCTCTCATCTTAGATGTTAATGCATTCATCTTACAGTGGGGCTGAGCAGAACTATTGTACTTTTACCTTTAACTTCAACAGATATCGTAAAAACGTGAGAGCAGTTATTCAAGTCAGAGCAGAGTTGAGCCGGTGCCAGTGTCCAGCCCAAGACTGTGGTCAGCAGAGGGCATTTACAGGAGTGAGAGTATAAAATGCCCTTTGGCACCTCCCCTGGCTTCTGGGCTGTGGATGAATCTCATCCTTCTAGCTGGCAGCCCTCAAAAAACTTTGCTTCCATGAAACTGTGCCCATTACTTCCTTCAGCTCATTCAGACTATTCTGTGACAGTGATCTTCCTGAAATAAATTTTTATTATATGAAAAACTGTACCACTCTCTTTTGTTGTCAGCCCAGTGCCAGATACCTTCACTTGGTATCCTGTTGAACTTCTTATGAGAAATGCTGAATGCTGCGTAACTAACTATTCAGATCAGAAGATATTAAAATATAAAACTAAATTACTCTTCCTTTCATGCCAAGGAACCAAATCTTCATATAATTTCAAGACCTAAGCCCAAAGGAACAGAAATGTACATGAAAACCAGGTATACAATTCCTTTAGTAGAAAGAAAAATAATAAGTTGAAAGTATCAAAATCCAGGAAGGTGGTGCTAGATAGACCAATTTGTGTATCTTCATCTTCACCAATATCCTAGGTTCAGGAATGCTATCAGTCTGAACATTTACCTTAATAATGAGCTGATTCTCGAACATGTATATTCTGTTTTTCTGAGGCATTTGTTAAAACTCTTTAGAATATAAAAATCATTATTCTTATTTCTTAGAAAAATGAGAATGGGTGACTCCAGAGCTTGACAGGAAATCATCATAGTTGCACCTAACCTTGTTCATAACAAAATACACATATGTGTGTCTATACATATATCCATCCTCATATATATATATTTATAAAAATCTAACTTTAGCATATCAGTATACCAATTTTACCTTACTAACATTTTATGTTAAATAAAACATAAACATAAACCCATGTTTAAGTCACAAAATAAGCAAAATTATTTTATTTTCATCCAAATTTGAGCATGTGAAAGTTATTATTAAATCTTGGGACACCAAGATTCCTTTCAGAGCCTTTCAAATTTGCCCAAACCAGCAAAGAAAACTATTAAACTACCTGTTCTTCTTTATAATGCTCATAAAGTTTCCAGGTACTGTGAAGCTACTAATTCATTTAATGAATAATCTCAGATGTATCTAACCAATGTTTTTTTGGAGAGTTTAGATAACCAGCTGTTAGGGTTTTAAGAAGTAACTCTCTGTATTTTCAGGGGTGTCCTGACAAGTAGTTATCCAGGCAGTACCCATCACTTTCATGTGTAATTTACAATAAACTTTTCTTATAACGTGTCTGTATAATAACGTCTTAAAGCAGATATCTTTTCCTGCTCATGAATGAATCAGAAAAAGGACATTTTTATCCATTGTTACAAAGACCTTTCCAAACAAAACTATAGCAGAAACTTAAATATACAGACACAAAGAATTCTGAGAAAGTTCAGGCTAGCCAGTGCTGTCAAAGAAATTTGTTGCAAAGAGGACAGCCTTGATTTCTGAATAGCAATAATGCTGAGGGAGGAGAATTCTTCAAAAGTCCCCACAGATCCAACTTTTGTCTTTGCAGTTCATAGTTCATTGGAATGGAGTTTGAACCTATGGAGAGATTAGAAGTATGGAATCATGCTGAAATTCTGCAATTGTTATGAAGCATAAACATTAGGAAATTAATTGATTTTTCCCAACAGAATTATATATGGTGTGCAACATTTGAGTTGGCAAGACTTAAGTAGGCTGTTCATTTTGAAGCAGATCATAACACAATTTCTTTGAATGATTTTTTTTTTCCTTTTCCCATAAGGCATTTACATTATTTACACAGCCAATGTGGTTTCCTCTATTGTTTTAGACTTTTTTTTGCTTGTTCACAAAATACTAAATCAAATTTCTTCATGCATAAGCAGCTGATTTACACATCCATTCTAATGGCTGTTTTAATGCAAAAAGGATGAAGTAAAATAAAAACAAAATTAGGAATTTGTGTGCTTTCATAGTTCAAAATGCTTTCTTATGTTGGAAAAATTATGCCCATATTTCACTGTATGACACTAATTTATATACACAAATGCTGATCTGCATACTTACTGCAAATGATGCATACATTTGTAAAGCTGAAAAAGTAGATTGACATGTAAGGGAAGCACATCTTACCATTTTAAAGAACTGATGAAGTATTTCTAATACATAAATAGCTCTCACTGGAGGCAACATGCATTTACAGCTTTAGGTCCCAATGTAACAAGATATTTAAGCAGGGGGGCTGGGAAGGGAGAAAAATGTTGAAAATACACTAACAGAATTTTCACACTATAGATTGGGGGTGGGGAGCTTATTCACTATTTCTACTTGCAGTAAGGATTTTTTTGCCATTTTCATTCTTTTTTTGTACTCTGTCAGGCACATTACACAGCACGTATAATTTGTATTCCACATAATTTGCATTTGATGACTTTCATGATACTCTGTAAAGCCCATCTTTCCTTGAAATATTTACAACTATTGGAGAGACCAAAAGGTTTTGAATTGTTAGAAGGACAAAAAAAAAATTAAGTTTTAATTCACCTAATTTGCTAGTTATTGGTTGTAAAGTATACTGCTGTTGTACATGGAACACGTTAAGGAGCTTTTATGTTAGTGTAGCTAGCAAGGGTGTCTAGCTGCTTTACTAGAAAGGTTTTTTTGTTGCAGCTACTTGAAGCACTTTTAAAAACATTATTTCTAATTAACTTCAGTATGGAAAGAATTCTGCCTGCAGTGACCATGTTTTAGTGGAAGTCATTCACACAGTATAATGAATAGGTTACACAGTGTGTCTGTTTAGAAAAGTTAGGGCAAATCATGTGTTACTTAGAGTTGTATAATTTTGTGATGACTTTTCAATTATTTAATAAAAAAAACCAAAAAACAAACAACTCTGCATTGCTCTCCTGGTCCAGATAAACCTTGTAAGTCAGAAATCCTGTTACCAACAAGAAACAGAAGTAAGACTTCTATGTTATGGAAGTCTGTATGCAGAAGTCTGTAGGCAGACTGTCTGTACTTCTTCAGAATCTGTGCAAGGCATGTTTAGTCTGCACCATATTCTGTAGCAGAGGTATAAACAGTTTTATCTGATATACACCCCAAGTCATCTATGGCTGTAGATCTTATAAGAATGTTTCTAAGAACCTCAAACAAGCAGGCTAACACATGCCAAGGATTTGGAGAACATTGCTGTGCAATTCTCCCCTGCACCACATGAAAAGGATGTAGTGGATGACAGAAACTGAATGTAACACATAAGTTTTCCCACCTCTTGTTTTCTCCTATAGCCCTACTGGGGTGTTCAAAAGGAACTTAAAATACTTTCACAGTCTTTCTGCAGATTGCTGCCTCTTAAGAAATGGGGATAACTAGTAGTATGGTGCTACTCTGGAACAAGAACAAACTAAAAGAAGTTGTAATTACTCTTCTGCTCTAGCTTCTGTTGTTAAAGGGCTGATATTCTACGTATCCGATGTAGGAAGGATATAGAGTTTGCTCTCTTCCATGTTAGGAAATACTTTCTCTGGAGTTTAACAAAAGAAATAAAGCTCCAACTGCTTCCTATTCCAGTACTGGTGTGGCACATCATCTGGCCTGTGTTTGTTAATTACTTAGGAAATCACAGATCAGGGAAGCATCTGGATATTTAGAGGTTGTTAGGAGTTTTTTACACGAGTAAGATGGAAGCACTTCCTTTGAGGACTTTTGTAGTTTTCATGTAAAACTTATTCAACTGGGGTCAGAATAAAACCTAAAAACTTAAAGAAATGAAGCCTGCAGACAGCTGGCAAAAGCACCATTTCTCCTTGTATATTTATCTTATTCAACCTGGAGGGCCTAAGGTTCACGAGAAAAATAAAAATTCTGTGAAACAGGGTTTTGTAAAGTAGATCTGTGTTCTTCCTGTATTTAAAAGTCATTGGTTCCACTCTCTAGATAAGTATAAAACAACTATTTAGTTCGTGGTATATTTGTTTCATCTCACCATTGACATTCTATCAACTTGAACAGAGGAACAAGCCAACTTTGGTGATGAAACACTAATGAATCTTTAAAAGGACTGTTGATGTAATACTATGGTATTTGGGTTGTGAGCTGTTTGTTTTCAATTCCTATTTATAGACGTGCTGATTGATAGAATGCTTTCTTTAGCTCCTTTGGGAATCTGAGAGTTTTTTTCCTGACTGAATTTTTGTTTTGAAATTTATTGCTCGTTTTATTGAGCAATAACTTAGTGGCAGTGTGGTACAAAAAAATAAGATGAAGCATCTCTAGTTTCAATAAAGATGGACAAAATGAAGAAGCAAACAAAAATCACCATGAGTAATTTCCTTTTTATCACAAACATAGAATCATAGAATAGTTAGGCTTGGAAAGTACTTTAAGATAATCCAGTTCCAACGCTCCTGCTATGGGCAGGGACACCTCACCCCAGACCATGT
>NW_009920417.1:0-45685 GCF_000696875.1 Nestor notabilis | reverse complement strand
TATATATTTATTTTATAATACATGTTATACTATTAAACATTAAAATCCTGGAAATACTTTGGTCCAAAATAATGTAACTTTGCATATCTCATTAAAAGAGACCTTACTTTGCTGCAGCATCTGGCCTTGGGAGCTGATTTCATGTTTCCAGTTGGAGTCATTATTTCTGTGGCTGTGGGGAGACACATCCCATGTTTATGCTCAAATCAAGAATGTTGGACTCAGTAGTAATATATACAAACCCTGAGCATTATTGAACATCTTTGTGCTACATAAATATGCCGGTAAACCTGAGCAAACTCCCAAAGCCCCGGCCTAGTATTCAGTGTAATTTAATTTATGGTGTGTGTTTCCCACACTATTTTCAGGAGCTTAGCTGAGGAATCTGGAGAAAACACTGCCAGGTTATATGAATTGTCAGAAATTCACATCTGGGGATGGACACCCCAGATTAATAAATGGCATGGAACATTGGCTGAGCAGGGAGTTGTGGCAATGCCAGCTATTTCCCTCACCTTCCTAAAAGCTGGTTTCAATCAGCACCTTCAGCTTGTGAAATCTGATGAGAAGAGAAAAAATGAATTCTAATTGCTATTGAGGCTTGATTCTGACATCAGTGGACATACAAAATACCTATTAAACAGGGGAAGTTCAGGTTAGATACAAGGAAGAAGTTCTTCACAGTGAGGGTGGTGAGGCGCTGGAATGGGTTGCCCGAAGAAGTGGTGAATGCCCCATCCCTGGCAGTGTTCAAGGCCAGGCTGGACAGAGCCTTGGGCAACATGGTCTAGTGTGAGGTGTCCCTGCCCGTGGCAGGGGGGTTGGAACTAGATGATCTTAACGTCCTTCCCAACCCAAACCATTCTATGATTCTATGATTCTATTTCTCTGCCAATGCTGATTTTGTCATCAGATCTGGGCCATGAATGAAAGGGTCCCAGGGTCCCATCCAAGAGCTGAAGTTGCCCCGTTGTTTGCCTGGAGCTGAAGGAGGTTGGTATGTCTTTTACAGACAAAATGTTGTGATTAACAGATGTGATTTATTTACCCCACCTGAAATTCACAGTCCAGACCGACCTGGGGAAATCCAGATGGTCCATTTAAAGTTTAGAGCTTGAGGAGGAGCAGGGGACATCAGGTATGTGGTGACATTTTGACATTTTCACAGGGCTCCTCCTTTTACTTCTGAAGAAAAGAAAATACTATTTTGCTTGCATTTGTGGCTGCTTGATGGCTGTTTTGCCAGCTGAATTGATACTCCTGCTGGAAGCTTGACACAGAGGGGCCATTGTTCCTGCAGCACTACTCCATCCCAGGCATATTGCTTCTTGTTTTGTAAAAGTCGTGTCTCTTTAATGAGTTGCAAACACATCTGACCAGTTGTACAGGTTTTGGTTGGGATAACATTATGTATCTTCATAATGGCTCGTGTATGCTCAGTTTTGGATTTGTGCTGGAAACAGTGTTGATAACACGGTTTTCGTTACTGCGGAGCAGTACTTGCTTACTTACTCTGTGCTTACACAGAGCCAAGGCCTTTTCTGCTCCTCACACCACCCCACAGTGAGCAGGCTGGGGGTGCACAAGGAGTTGGGAGGGGACACAACCAGGACAGCTGACCCCAACTGACCCAAGGGATATTCCAGTCCATATGGTGTCATGCTCAGGAATACGAAGCTGGAGGAAGAAGAAGGAAGTGGGGGGGCATTCTAAGTGATGGTGTTTGTCTTATCAAGTCACTGGAGCCTTTCTTCCCTGGGTGAAGCTTTCCTGGGTGATGGCCTGCCATTGGGAAGTGGTGAATGAATTCCTCATTTGGCTTTTCTCGTGTGAGTGACGTTTGCTTTACCTAATAAACTGCCTTTACCTCAACCCACCAGTTTTCTCACTTTTACCCTTCCAGCTCTCTCCCCATCCCAACATTGCAAGTGAGTGTGCAGCTGTGTGGGGCTGAGCTGCCTACTGGGGTTAAACCACAAACCCAGGTTTCTTGTACAGGCTTATCCAGATCTGTTTACAAGCATCAGGCAAGAGCAGAAGCTTCCTGTGACCAAATGTCCTTAATTTTGCCCACGACTCATTTACTTTGGCAGCATCTGGAGCAGTAAACCAGCTCTACGGACACTTCAAGTGATTGATCTGAATTACAGAAAAGGCACGGCAGAGGACTAGAAAGAGTCAAGCACTGCACCTTGCCTGATTTATGGCTGTGAAGCCAGTGCCCTCTGCAGCAGAAGGTGGAACCATGTGTATTTTCACTCAAGGAGTGGAGAGAGGTGGCTCACATTTTGTTCTAGCAGCAGACACACAGAAAAGGTCTCCTTCCTTGCCTCCTCCCTTGCTTTGCCTTTTGGTCCTACTGCAGCGATGGACCGAGGGACACAAATGATGAAGTCCAGTGGTGCTGCTCCCAAGGCAGCAGTTTCGGCATGATGGAGGTGCCACACTTGTAAAAAGATTATAGTCCATGATATTAAGAGAAATAACATCCTATATAAAGACAAAAACCAGCATGTTGTGAATGTTGTCACAGCAATCATGATCTGCCTCATACCTGGGGAATTAGTGTCTGACCTCCCTTGGCCTCTGTGACAGTAGAGTGGATCAATTTCACCTTAGGGTAAGATTTTGCAGCAAAGCTTGAGGTTTTGGCATCTTTATTTTTGTTTCAATCTTCCAGCTGTTGGCATTTACGGATTTTGAGACCCAGAGAAGGCTATTTCTGAGGAAAGAAATGTATGTCCTTTCATATGCAGATAAATGATTTTATTATTAGAGAAAAAGCCTAATGAACTGTGAAGTTTACAATTCAGCCTTTTTATTATTAATATTATTTTTACAACTATCAATATTTACATGAAATCTTTAAAACCTCAGAAATCCTGAGACCTTAATCACAGGGAAAACACAATGGCTATTTACAAGCTAGGTTGGAACTGCCCCACTCAGGGCTCAATGCGGAACTGAGTGCTGCAGAAACAACTCAGAAGTGACCAGCCAGAAGCTGAAGCAGGGATCTCATCTGCTCGAGTAAAATCCTCATTGCACAGTTATTATGGGCTGTCCAAACAGGATTGCTAACAAGCACCATGAAAGTAGTAGTTTTGCAGTCTTCCACTTTGCAAATCCATGTAGAAGACAGATAGATAGAAGCCTGTATGCACTGTCAGATGGTAGGAAGAGCATGTGCATGGGCTTGTGTGCATGCAAGTGTAGGGGGTCAGATGGTGTTGTAGGGTCCTCACCCTAGCTACCTTTGAGTAGAGACTTTGTCACAGGCCTCCTCAAAGTCTGTGGCTCTTCCAAGCAGTCTGTTTACCTTGTGCTGCAAGAACAACTGCTGCTTTCCTGCCCCACACATGAGGTGCAGTGGACATCCTGGCTCAGGATGCTCGGCTGCATGTGGGACCATGGGGTGAGAAGTCCTGCAGTACCACCCTCTAAATGAGATACCACCCTTATGAAGGGGACTGTGGAAAAGGAGCCATTTTGACATTACTGTCAGTAGTGGCAGTGTCTGGTACATGAGCTTTATAAAATCTGCACAGTTAATTCTCCCGTAAGACGTAAACCAGTCGTGGTCTTTTTAGGGGGAGGGAGAGTAAAGCCAGGGGGAAGTGCATTTACTTGGTTTTAATGGGGTAGTTTTTCAATCACTTATATCTCGGCAGGCTGTAAAAGAGAAAAACAATAGTATTAAGACACTACATGGATCTGCTGTATTACATTGACCCAAATTCTTTATCTTTATAAAGCTGCAGCAAATGGGAGCTCCAACAAGGAATATCTTCCCCCTTGTCTGTAATATTTCTCTTTTCTTCTTGTTTGTGCCTCATTCAAAAGCCAGTGAGGTGGTTATTATTAACGCAGAAGAGAGCTGAAGTAGTTTATAGGAAAGTCTATCTTACAGCAAATGCAAAGCAAAGGTTTAGGTGAATCAATTTGCTGATATTATTGTGTCCTTACATGGTCTCCAGTAGAAAGCTCCATTGAATTTACAGCCACATTTTGTATCACTTTGAAGTATTAACTACTTAATTCTACTGGTTCTACTGATGATGATAAACCAGAATGTTTTCTCATGGGCTGTGGGGTGGATTCTTACAGGTACTTATGTGCCTGCTCCTATTCATTTCCGTAGGAGCTGGGCTTGTCTGCTCAGCTGTAACCAGAAAATGTATATGCAGCACTTTGAGCACAAGCTGCTGCCAAGTTGTTTTCATTTTAACCTGCATCTTTCATTAGGGGATGTTTTTCCTTGAAAAGATTGGCATGTTAGACTCCTGGGATTATTAAAAATTAATAAATCCTTCATTGGTTCCCTACTTTTTAGGGGTTTTTTAAATTTATTTAAACAACAAGAGGCAAAGTTAGAACTTCCATTATTGGAAGAATTGTCATGCTGCTTTGTTCCACTTACTTCCACGGAACATTAAATCAGCTGAGGATCTGAAAATTTAAAAACATGACCTCAGGGTATATTAACAGCCAAAAATCCCAATCAAAGATTACATTCTAGACCAGCTACATGCCTTGGGCCTTGTTTTCTTTATGAATCTTGTTAATGGATGTTATAAACTAGTTGGTTTTAACTTAAAACTCTTTTCAATGTTTGGCTTTCAATAAAGAATTTTCATTTTAAAAGTCACAAAACCCCAAAATATTAAACATACTACATTTTCCATTTTGGAACTGTTTGCACATAAAACATTACTGTTTCATTAAAAACAGACCTCAATGAGCCTTTTGGACAAGTTTTAGTAGATTTCTTTTCAAATATAATATTAGATGTGAACCATGGTCCCTTAAATCAAGTTATTTGTAGCAAAGAACTGTGACAACTTGTTGCGACTGACCTGGGGAAAGTGGATCTATTTCTTTTCATGTGTTTTACTGTAAATATATATATGAATTTGGGGCTGGCGTGTACAGTAGATAACAATGCTTTTTCCTGCTTGCTTTACCGAGAATTAATATGCTCTGCAGAGACAGGAGGTCAAAAAAGAGTATGTCAAAAGGAGAAAACCCACATGATTTAGGAATTTGTAAGTGGAGAATACTCATGTGAATTACAACCCTTCTGATTCGAGACAGTGCTGGACTTCTGGTGTTCAAAATGGTTTTCGGGCCATATTGTTTTGAAGCTGTTCATCCTTTTCTATAATTCTATGATTCTGTGCTTTGCATGAGGTTGAAGTAAGTAAATTCTAGAGGTCCCTTTACACCTAAATTATTCTTCTGGTTCTATAGTTTTGCATCAAAGACTAAAGAAGTCCTCTTCCAAGAGCAAAGCTGAACACAACCCCCTATGTGCTTGTGAGACTTACTTAGAAATTTGGAGGAAAGGAAAATGTTTCTTTAAAGTCAACTTTTTCCCCATCTCTTGGTCCAGAAGCGCTGACAGCTTTGATTTTGGGGCTTAAATTGTATTGCAGTGGCTGTTAAAAACTGCAGACTGAAATGTCAGTGTGGCTGGAATACAATAGCTGCGCGCCAATAAATATCTCTGGATTTAGCTCTTGCGTAGTCTTTTTTTATTTAGTATTCCATCAATAACTTTGTTGTACACGCTTTCACACAGATAGTTCCTTTCTTTCGAGGTGGTTTAACTGCCTAGCAACCTTATAAAAATAAACTTCAGTCTTCTGTAGTAACGGCTGAGAAGACTGTAGCTTACATTAATGTGACTGCAGTGTTTTGAGAGGTAATGACTGAAATGCCCTGGCCCCTTTTTGCTTTTTTTGTCAGAATTAATTCTAAAAGGAGGCAATGTTTTTAAGTACTTAATGAAGCTTATTGATAAAGATTCAAGTAAAATATGGCTATTAAGTAAATCATCCCACTTAAATGGAGACTTTCAAAGGTGTTAATAATAGATGGGCACATTCTTTGTGCCTTTGAAAGTGCTGTTTTCTTCCTAGGAGAAGTAGTAAATTGAAGCCTTCTGGGAAAAAAAACCCAACCATGAACTGCTATACATTTATCTCACTCAGCCCCCAGAGATGTAGATGGCTGTTCTAGTGTGAATAACATATCCAGTCTTACAAAGATTTAAGTATGAAACTGTAAAGACTTATTAACAATTCCAGGGCTTACTACCCTGAGTAGTCCCACCTGGTACTATTGTATTTATTATTTCCAAACAGAAATGATGTGCCAAATAGTTTCTGGATCATGCTTGGGTGAAAATTTGGTAGTGCAGAGGTGATTATGGACTGTTTAGGAAGGTAACTCCTAAATGAGAGAATCACTGAACTGTCTGATCATTTGTAAGCATGTAATGAGGTCAAACAAACTTAAAATTAAACACATGATTCTCAGAATTTTGTTGTGAATCTTGTGGTACTAAAGACTACCAGAGGGAAATCATAGAGTCATTTAGGTTAGAAAAGACCTTTAAGATCACTGAGACCAGCCATAAACCTAACACTTTCTGGCTGCTGCTTCCTTCCACTAGGGCTGCAGCCTCTTACCCATGGCGGTTGCCAGGCAGTCAATGAGTTAGACCTCGGGAGAGCATGGCTCCATACATGCACTCCTGAGGCACTGTCATGGACCAAGCTGACATCAAAACTGAATGCTTATTTTCCAGTGCCAGTGTAGGCCCCTGTTAGAACCCTCTGGTTCACCCTGCGCTTCCCATCAGGAAATCAGAAGGCAGTTGTGCACTTTTACTTTACCAACAATGAGACCTCTTCCAACCCTGACAGCCCCTTCTCAGAGCACTGTTTGTGGGATTTCCTTGCATGACAAAATATAACTGACCTTGTCAATTATTTAGTGGGGCTTTTGGTTGTGTTTGTATATTGTACCAAAATAAAGGATTACTGCCCCGCAGATTGGGTGAGCCCAACCCCCTCTGTCTAACTCACAAACCTCTTAGAAAGACTGAAAAATGCTGTTAAAAAAAGCTGGTTTTGCACTGTCAAGAGAAAGAAACAACGGGGTAGTTTAATAATCATGTATCAATAATGCAGTATAACAAAGGTGAAGTCAGCAATGTAGTATTCTACTCGTATACATGTTTTGTTTTTTGTAGTGTCTATGATCTTACAATTAACATTGTTTTACAAGGAAAAAAAATAAATACATCAAGATCCAGAAAGCTTGATCATTACAGAATACACCAAGAACTAAGAAAAACAAAGAGCTTGATCATAACATGAAACAAGACCACTTGAAATTAGGCACAAAAAATCCATCTTTAATTGGACCTGAATGTGTATAGGTGCCTCTACATTAGCACTTTAATTAGGATCTGAAATGCCACTTCAAAGCAATTCTTCCAATCATCCTCATTTGCCTGTGTTTTGGATCCTAGAGCAGTCCTCAAGTGTGAAAACTGGATTAATTTCAGGTGAAACCAAACCAGAAGATGTTATCTGGAAGATATCCTCATGCACTCCTACCATCATGGAGTTTTTCAGCCTTCAGGACCAGACTACAGCTGGACCAGGATAAGCCCTTCTCCCTGCTGAACTGCTGTACAGGACTGGGAGCTCAGTCTTTAGTATAGGCTGAACACTGCACTGCTTCCTGAAGTAGAGAGAGCATCCAGCTCCCACCAGCCAAGGCACACCATGAAACACAAGCCTGTGTACACCAAGAATTGGGAATTCAGGACTACATCTATACTGGAAAATTAAACGGAGCCAGGAAATGCCCCTTGGCACTGAAACTCAATTGCCTATCTTGTTAAATTGTTGGAATTGCTCCTGGTATCCTTTCAGTGAACCAGCACTCTCCCAAAGCCTTCCTCATCACAGCTCAGTAATTAACACAGGCAAGAAAGCATTCCCAATAAGCAGTTTCCATGCAACTACACTTTCCTGGAGAGTGAGAGAGTGAGGTAGTTTGGACACCTTAGAGTAGCCCTTTCAATGCCCAGTTGCATCAGTGCCAGGGAACGGTCCTGAGCACATTTAGTTTGTTTGTATAAATCTGGTCTGTGTATCCTGATTCCTACATGTTTACTCTAAGCAAAATATTGTCAGAATATTCAGTTCCAAGCTTGGCTGCTGATACCAACAAATATCTGAGCTAAACCAGAGAGATCTAAGACTGGAAGGAGTTAAGCAATGAGGTGAACCCTGATTCTGGAAGCAGGAGTTTAGCTTGTACAGATGAAGTGCAGACTTATGACTGGAGACGTCATGAGCCTGCTGACATAGAGACGTACTGCTGACATAGAGACTATTCTTCCACCAACGCAGCTTTATTTTATCTATATTTAAACTACTATTTCTGTTTGCATTGTTTCCAAAGGAAGATGCTGCTCATGTGAGAGCTTTGCCCTGCTATTAGCAGCTGGCCAGCCTTGGCTCATTAAAGTGCACCACCCCAAAATGCCACTAAAGCAGCGATGGCATGAGCCACTGCAGCTGAGATGTTGTGAGCTCTGCTACTTCCTGCAATGGGAGCAGCTGTAAACTTGATAGAAGCAGGAGTTGTGCCTGTCTGTGCTAGTGATTTGTATTGTGGCAGCTGTGCCAAGGATTGTAATGTGGGAAAACTAGCAGCATAATGGAACCTCAAATATGTCATTCTTATTGGGTTGGACAGGCTGCAGACAAATGTTATTCCTTCTGTCCTGGTGCACTGGCTCAGGTCTTAATATCTGCCTCTCATTCTTGATGATATGAGTCCACTATGCAGGTATGTGGCAGGTAAGGAAGAACCAGCAAAGTGAACAGTTACACTTATACGACACAATGGGCATCCTTTGGAATCCCTCATACTTCAGAGGGCATTATCACTAGGTTGTACTTAAAATTAATGTTTCCAGTGTAAATGAATCAGATTTCTTCAGTTTTTCACATATCTTGAAGTACTGTTTCAAACTGAAAAACATCCATTTGGGCCAAAAGCCTCTCTGTTCCTTTCCTCTCTTCTTCAGTATTATGTACCAGCACTTCTGTCTCCTGTTGAGCTTTTATTAGATGTCTGATATCGATAGAAGTATTTGTAACATTAATCTCAGAGACTGGATTTCCTTTTTGTGTGTAGTAATCAGAACCTGCAGATTTCCTGCTTGAATTAACTTAGCTGGTGGCAGATTTCACTATTTCCTTTCTCCACCTGCTCCTTCCATGTGCAGTAAGTCTAGACTCATGGCCTTGCTTGGAACAAATCCTGCTTAAATACCATATATAAATCAAAATGAAAATGCTACATAAATAGGCGAGGATAAAGCTGGCTTTGCAAGCTGCCAGCGTACCTGAGGGAGACGTGGAAGTTTTCCTTAACAATAACATTCATTTTAACTTACAATTATTTAACAAGCTTACATATTAAGAGGAGTGATACCAGTATGAAAAGGACATCAGAAACAGCTTGATAAAAACTTTCTCTGTCAGTACATGCTGTAATTTGAAATGCTTTTAAACCAAGTTTTTCAAATTCCTTTCCATGGGTCGTGTTTTTAGAAGAAGATTTTGACCTTTTGACATTTGCAGAATCAAATATTTAAATTTTCCATTTTGCTATGAAGTTCCCTTTCACTATTTTCATTTGGTATTCAAGTGCTATTATGTCATGTCTGTTGTGATGAAAATCTGCTTCTGAAAAGGTTGAAAACTAATAAAACCTTCCAACAATACCTAGAACACTAGTTTTTCATTATCGGTGCATCATCCTGATGCATGTTTTCAGCAGAATGGGTGCTGTGATGCATCCTTAATCGTAACATCAGCCCCTCACGACTGCACCTCCTGACCATGGAGTCTATTTGAAGGACTGTCTAAAAACCAAACTTGCTGCTTCTTGCAGCAGGTGAAGGCTAAGTCACCCACCTCTGTAAGGATTAGGTAGGTCCAGTGTACAGGGCTCTTCCTTTCATTACTATAGAGATCCTGGCATCAGGTCACTTAGTATCTGGCCATAAACCCCATGGGAAGATCAGCCACATGACTGCACAATCCTCCACATTTCCTGCACCTACTCAAAGATATAATCCCATTATCTCTTTTACCTCCCATCTCTGGTGGATCAATGTAGACACACCTTCATCTCTTCGGATGGACCCAAAGCCCTCAATGCTCCTTGTGGAGTGTTGGAGGATCTCAGATAATGGCCCTGGAAATGTTAGGCTGGTTAGGCTGGAAGGCTGCTAGTTAGATGATTCATCTGAGTTAACATTAGGTGTCTATCACTCGCTTAGACTTTTATTATTGTCAAGAGTGACCTGATCCACCATAGAGATCAGTTAAATGATTTACCTGGCCAAATGCAGCTCTGTCCTTCAGGGTGAGATGAATCACGCCACAGACTACATTAACAGTACTGACTGGCGCTCTGCTGACTGCAAAGGCGTCCCAGAGTGACTCGCTTAGGGGTAAAAGTCTGGCTCTATAAATAGTCACATCCATTTAAATAAATCCCACCACACACCTCTTAAGGGCTCTCATCACTTCTGAAATAACTTTGACACCTGCATTTGAACACCTGAATTCAGAAAGTCCATGTTCGAGTAATCATACCTGAGAATCCTGCTAAAATTATGGCATCCTTACTGATGATTAATCCACTTAACTTGCTAGGAGGACATAAGTCATGGCTCTTCCTGATACAGTACACTGAAGTGTGTTGCAATACTTTCCCGGGGTGTTAGAGAAGTTTTTTGTCTTAAGGAACCATCAAAGATATTATGGAAAGGATTCTGATGATTCAGTTTGAATACATACAGCAAAGTAAATATATCTAGGTGACTCACCTACCTCCTCTCCAGTCTGTTTTAAGCACCTGGGAGTGAAAAGCTTCCTTGGATGAGATGATACTGTTCATGGACTCTTCATTAGGGACTGTAGTGGTAGGACAAGGGGGAATGGCTTTAAACTTAAACAGGGGAACTTTGGGTTAGATCTAAAGAAGAAGTTCTTCACAGTGAGGGTGCTGAGGCACTGGAATGGGTTGCCCAAGGAAGTTGTGAATGCTCCAACCCTGGAGGTGTTCAAGGCCAGGCTGGACAGAGCCTTGGGTGACATAGTTTAGTGTGGGGTGTCCCTGCTCATGGCAGGGGCGTTGGAACCAGAAGACCTTAAGGGCCTTTCCAACCCTAACTATTCTATGATTCTATGGTGGGGAACAAAGGAGAGGCAATGTCAGAGTTCAAGGAACTTTGGCCTGTCTCCTCCTCCACTGTTCTGTGGGAATAACACCTTGTCCCTGACAAACTCAGAGGGAGTCCTGGCTTTGACTTCAGTAAAACCCAGATTTCATCCCAGAAGGGTAAAGCCAAAAACCTACACAGCGTTGAGCTGAGGGATTACAAACCCCATAACATTAACACTCGGAGTTTGCAGTTGGGATGTAACTTTTGGGATCAAATGAAAAAACATTTAATAAATCTTCTGCTAAAACCAAATGAGGAATAATCTCTGGGTCTGTATAACAGCAGGCATTTTTTTCTTCTCCACATACACCCTTTTATAAGCTGTGATAAGGAGAGTCAACACAGTTACCCACAGAGTTAGTTAATCATGCCCTGGGCATCGTATCATCAGAAGACTCTGGATGGAATAAAATCTTACTAAGCCTAAATGTTTATTTAAAGTATAAAATCAGCAGTAAGGCTGACGAAGGTGTTATTGGTAAAGGCAAAACTAGAGTTTGAAAGCAAAATAAATTTAAAGTCAATTTTAAAAATCTATCTTGAATAAGAAAGAGTCTGTAACATCATTAATAATGCTTCAGAGTGAGGAAAACCATTACCCTTGGATATGTTCTGGATGTGGCCTCTAGATGTTACTGCAAGCTGCACACTACAAAATCTTCAGGAGGTGCCTATGTCAGGGCTTGAAAGAGCACACTGGAGATACTGGTTATATTGTATGTGTCATATTTCCCCTTTCTGATTAGTTTAAAAGAAACATCTGCAGTGCCCCTCCTGGCACTGCAGATTTAGTGCCAACGCAGTACAATTTAGTCGAATGCTATAGCAGGTGTTTAGCAGTCTATTCAGGACATTAGCAGAGAATAAGACCAGAGCTGTTGTCTAGGGGAATGAACAATGTGATGTGAGAAACTGTTCAGTAGTTCCCAGCAATGGTATGAATACCTTGATACCCTCCCCACATGCACGTAATGCTGTGAGAATATAATGAGGTATTCTGTGCTGGGAGAACACATCTGGGAATTCCTGCAGGAATCTGCAAATGTTTCTTTTGCCTTTGTAATTTCTTGTCGTCTCATAGTGACCTAGAAAAAGACTTCTAGGACACATGAATCTCCATTTTCGTTGCTGCCTCACCTTTCTTTTTTCCTTTTCGGAAAGTAACCTATTATCTCGTACATAAAAATATTCCAGAAAGGTTGTATGAAAAATTAACCCTAATTATACATTTTATAATCTTTCAGGGAGTAAAGCAGAAGCTTGAAAGACGTTTCATTATATAGTTGTAAATGAGACACTCGAGGCTGTATAGATGTGATCAATATATTATAGATATGTTATGAACTGCTTTTGTTTATTAAATATTCCTACTGTAAAGAAAGGAAGAGTATAAGCTTTTTTTTTACCCATAGGAAGAATTGCCTAGTGAAAGAAGAATTCTACCAAAGGGTTGGAAAAGGTATATCCACATAACTTCCAGAGTACTTCTATCACATAAATCAGCAATGGCAAAGAGCAATCTGAAGGTGAAGTAATGCCCAGCTTACAACTGAAAAAGGCTGAGATTTTTCATCTCTTCCTTATATTAATTCTTATATTTGGAAATAAGACCAGAGATTTTGTTTTCTGTGTCTTACATTGTATATTTCTCCTAGATAGAGCCATCTGTGGAGCCATTATCTGCCCATGGAGTCATTAAAACCCCTTTCTTTCTGTTTAAACTTCCCCTATAGGGTGAGTTTTCCTGATGACAGACACCTAGAGGACTCGATTAGATGGTTACAGTTAGGTGAGCTGAGCTCTATTTGTAGTTCTTTGTTGGTGAACATCTATCATTACTTTCTACAGCAGAGGATCAGGCACCCTCTCTGTAAAGCGTGAGAAAAGAGGTTGCTCCACTGAGACTGACTAGAGAGAGATTCTTTGATTAATCTAAAGCATCTGACTAGAGATGGAGAAATGGGTTCCAATCATTGGTGTAAATGTGTCAGGGAGTGGTTTTGCATTTCAGTTTGGTTTCAGCACAGCTCAAAGCCTAATTTTGCGGTAAACAAAATATTTGTCAAAGCATAAAAATGAGGGTTCCTCAGAAATGCCTCATATTAAACCATCTTTCAACAAAATTGTTTGGGTAATGGAGATCAGCTTTAAAAAGTGTGCAGTGACATACACCTAATACAGAGGGGCCTGAGATGGGTAACCCCAAGCTGCTTGCTGTCCGGAAAGATAAGCGACTGCTGTGCAGTGTTGGGATGTTGTCCTCAAGGACTGCACACTAGCTGAGGTGTGTTGAAGAGGGTCTTCATCTTCCCAGAGTTTCTCCAAGCCTGGTTACCTTTTGCCTCCCTCTTCAGAGTGCTCCCAGGAACACTGATCAGCTTCATTTCTTTAAATGTAGACTCCATTCCTTTAAAACTAAGAATCCCTGGTGGTTTTGTTGCACTTGAGCCTTGCAAGATGAGCTTCTTCCATTATCAAATTACAAAACATCACTTTCTTTTCTTATCCAGAAGTTCTGAAGAGCTATTTTCTCACAATCAAAAATGAACATTATGAAATAAAAGAATGGTGCATTTCTCTCTGTTCTACCTGGGAGCTGGTTCTGAGGTTCATTGGCAGCATCAGGAATGAGAAGCTTTACGCAGCTCCAGTCCAGCCTTTGTGTGGCAGATGACTGCACCTCGCTGTGATTTATAGACTTAGTAAGGATGTTCTTAGCAGCTTCAGAATTAGCATGAGACAGATTGCTGCATCTGAAAATATGATGTATGATGTTGCATTAAAGCTGTTAGGCAACTGAATCTTAAACTTGTGTCATTTCTGTAGACACGTGAGTCTGGTTACTGAAGGCAAATGAGTCATTAACATGCAAAAGCATTTCTTAAGAGAATGTTTGCTCCTGAACACAATATGGAGCGTGGACCCTTTGGATGAACTCCAAGTTGTCAGTAGTAGAGCTGAGTGAATGATTCAGAGCTAGTAATATGACTGATGAATTTTTCTTTCTGCTTGTAAAGTGTCTTCAGACACATCAGCATTTCCTGAGACTGATTTGTCTCCAATTTGTAGAAAGGGAAAAAAAACCCACCACAGAACCAAATAAAGTCTAACTCTATAGACTGATCTTGAGAAATCTCCTTCAGAACACACACTACTCAACCCCCATGGTCTAGAGCAAAAGGAGATCTTTTTGTTTTAATTGAGGAAACCAAAGAGTAGATGTCTCCTCTTATCATGAAGCTGCTGTGGGAAGAATTCATGATGTTCAGAAGGGTGTGTGGCAGACAAATTCTGGTGAGTCTGTCTTTATTTTTTAAGAGATTTTAGGTTAAACTCTGAGGAGGAAGGTGATGTGAGCAACTTCTGGAAAACTGTATTTGTAGATTCCCTTTGGAGGTGTTTTTCTCTGTCAGCAGTGATGGGGCAGTTACCACACTGGAACAGTTCTTTGAGACTGGTGGAGCAGCTAAGTGTTGGGGAGGTCCACACTGAAGGACTTCTAAGAACCATTGTTCTGTATAATACCAGGTCAGAAAGACTAAACCAAAGAGTTCTGCAGAGGATGCTTTTAAGATGGTTGAATTTGGTTTCATTCTTTTGCCTACAGGAAAATCAGAGATGTTTAGACGAAGATCACAAGCTTCATTTCATATTTCTTAATGGGGAGTTCGATCTGGGAGGTTTCTCACCATTTACAACTAGCTGTGGTGAGATCAGAACTAGCTCATGTGCATAGATAGCCCTACTGCACTCAGGACTTTCCTGTAAATGGGTTGCTGGAAAAGGCATAATAAATCTCCTTGATGATGGGAAGTAATGCAGTCAGTGGGATATACTGGCAAGCCCCCTGAAGATTTGCTGTTTATCTGATGCTCTCTTAATCTTCTTCCCTGTTCTTCCTCTCACACCTTCTTGGTTCAGGGAACAAGCCGGCTGACGGAGGGCTTAGTTCTGTGCACACAAGATTTCCATTGCAGTGAATATTCTGGCCTCAGAGAAGGCCTCCAAGTGTCTACACCTCAGCAGCAACACAGATGTAAAGTCTTCTGGGCTATTTCCATGCTATCCATGCACTTCACTACTATCAATGCATTCCTTCCAAAAGATTTGTGGCTCATTGTTCAATGCTTCATGTACCACTTTCTATCAGAAAAGAATGTTTCTATCAGAAGAATATTTTGAGGTATACAAGTGTTCTTCAGTGGTTTAGGAAATACCATTTCTCTAAGAGCCCAAGAAGAAAACAGCTGTGGAAACAGAAAATGGATTTATCTTTAATGGTAGAAGCACTCCTGTCACCTCTTCCTAAGCTGATTTCTTTCCCCCATCAATTCCTGTTTAGTTAGTAGTGTTTAAACTGCATAGTTATAATCTTTTCCTCTAATAAATATTTCAGCTGTTCTACTAAAGCAGGGTGGTTTATGTGTGTGTACACTGTAGAGCCAGTCTGCACTGCCTTGTGGCAGTGTTTGCAGAGGATGTAGTAAGAGTTTAGTGCCATCTCTGGGGAATTGGACCACTATTATTTACAGTCATGTGAGTGTAACTCCTCACATATCATTTTTGAAATGCCAGCCTGATACAGTGCATATCTAAGTGTAAAATTCTGTGCATGTTTGTGCCATCAAATTTTGGCATGGGTTTGGAATTTGAAAAACAGAAACTGGTCCCACTAAATAAAATGAACTTCATGGAATCATGCCAGCTGCTTCCTGCTAATGTGACCTTTTCGTCCATGTTTCGCTTTCCCTATCTTGTTGATGGATAGGATGATTTTAAGAGACTTTAGTACACGATAAGGCTGCCAGGTTTGGATCCACATCCAATTATTTCCAAAGGTCAGAGGCACTTGCACTGGGCATTCTTGTCTGTGTTCCTTCTCTTAATTTCCAGGAACACTGGTAGCAAAAATAAGGCAGGGCATAACTCAACCGAATATATGGACCCTTGACTAGATATTACTGATATCCTTCTTTCTATAACATATATTAAAAAAGAAGGCAATTTATTCTATAATTGCCTGCTGTCGGGTTTTTTGTACCTTCCTATTCTAGTATTGGGCTTCCCAGGAGATAGAACTGAATCAGAGAGATTGTTGGGCTGATTCATTCTGGCAGCTCCTGTGTTAATATTGGTCTTAGCTTCTGGAGTTGCCAAACAATAAATAAATGGCAAAACAAAACATGCCAGGGCTTTTATTTTTGACATGGCAGAAGAAAGAAAAACCTGGAACACATGGCCTCTGCAGTTCACTACAGTTCACAAGTGTAACTATCAGGGGTATTTGCCCCTTCTTGGATAAAATGGTAGGTTTGCAATTCTTCTAAGGAAACATGAGTCACTAAACACACAACTGAAACTGCTGAAGCCTCCTACTCTGCTACGTCTGTCCTGAGATAGAAAGATACCTGTTAAAACTTTCCCAGATCAATGTCCATGAAAAAGCTTATGCCTAAAAAAATTACAATGAGAAAATCATTGACTAAAATCATAGTCTGGATACCTAGAAATTAAAACTCAAGTTTATGTTCTCTCAGCCACGTTTTGGGTTTGAGCCCTGTATGCTAGCTTCAGGTTTAAAGATTCTGTGTCTTCTCTGACTTATTTTTACATTTTATCTTTCTGTGGATCCAGATCTTTGCTTTTGGTTAGAGGGAACAAAATTCCCAAGGACTACAACGTTTCAGATGCTGTGCAAGCTGTAAAGTTCCCCTGAAACCACTTTCATTAATTTTGCAAAAGTTGCAGCCTTAAGGCTTTAAAAAGTGCTAAGCAATCAGCAGTCACTCATTTGGGAGTCTAATTATGGAGTTAGGAAACAAATATGTCTTGGTCTATCACTTGCTTTGCATAATATGTATAATGGGACATAACCCCACACCTGCTTGTACAGATGTGTAAATACTTGTGACTGCTGGGTACCAACGCAGAGGTTTCTCTTTCCAAGTACGTCATTAAGTGTCATGGGAAAGCATCAGGATCCAGCAACCCATCACCAGAGCTCTCCCAGTGGCTAAAGTAAGTATTTTATGATTTCAAATTACATCTGAAGTATTTGAAGCATCTCAGAGGAGACAATGATAACCTCTGGAACACAACTTGATATACATTCTCACATACCTATTTAACGTTATGTGGGCAAAGTGCAAATGTTGGCCTTTCAGATATGGAATAAAGAGGTTTAAGCAAGGATACACTGTTCCCTGAATTGTTTTCCTTCTTAAGGACATTTCTTATGTTATCTCTATCAACTCACCTCAATGTTAGCAACACTTTTTTTTCTCCCATCTTTCATTGACAATAGCAATAAGCACTTTGGCTTTTGAAGGTAAAACAGAATTACTCTGAATACACTAGCACTGTTAATCTGATAGAGGGTTTGGAAGGGGAACTAAGCCCTCTTGCATGAATGAGGCAAGCTATGACCTTGGATTCATTTGCTCTTCCCTCCATTTGCTCATCACAACTAGACTGATTCCCCACTCCGTCAATTCTTCATTTTCCTGTTTTTCATAGCCTGGGGTGGTGCTTGCTGCATAGTTTGAGACTATGAGCCTTTTGAGGAAGGTAAATCAGAATTTTTCTGCTCCTAGGTATGAGATGAATAACACTGTGACGGGTTAGCCCTGGCTAAGGACCAAACTCCCACCAGCTGCGCTCTCACTGCCCCTCCTCAGCAGGCACACGGGTGAGGATGGGGTTGCTCTAAGCCCAGCATAGCCTCTCTCAGCCACTGCTCCCTCCTCACCCGTCCCCCTGCTCCAGCACAGGCCCTTCCCCAGCTGCATCCTTCAGGCACACCCCGCTCCTGCCAGGCTCTGCACGGCCCCAGCTCCTGCAGGAAATACCCCCTTCCCTACTCCTTTTAGATACCGAGTTTCTTTTTGTTTTCATGGCCCATAACTCCTTCCAGTGTGAAAATCCCCCCCATCGATGCGCCTGCCACGGTCTCTCTTCTTACATGCATCCATTGCCAACCTGTTCCTCTCAATGGGACTTAAGAGCAAGCTGTGAATGCTGTATTTCATTAGAATGGTTCAATGTCTTCTGAAAGACTCAAGCAGAGGGGTTCCCCTGAGGCTGTTGAACACATCTCTTGTGGAATTCTTGCCAAGAATCTGTAAAGAAGGACAAAGACCAAAGGTGTGAGTTTAGGTAAACTGTCCATTACAGCAATGGGGCAAATGGTATTTGTCCCCAGTGTCCGTGATTCAGTAACTGAGAGTAGAGACACCCTAAGAAAATCTGCAAGAGATGTTATATGCGGAGGAATCATGGATGACAGAGAAAACAGGAGAATAATGCAAAGAGCTTGAGGGAATAGTAACATGGGAAGGCAAACAAATGCTATTGAGGAAAATACAAAATCAGAACACAACTGAGATTTGTAATTAGAGCTGGTCAGAAGATAAGGCAGCTTAACTTTCAAAAACATTAAAAGTCTTGCAAAGAATTGATCTGAAATAGTATTCAGGGTCAGACCTATCACCTCTCTTTGCTGCTGCTTTATATCTGGGACTGCCAGCCCTCCGGGCGCCACGGAAGAAAACTTCACCTCAGCCAGAATCTGATCACATAGCTGGTTTTCCTCCCGATATCTGATACGAACTAACATCCCCACTAGAAATTGCCAGTTTAAATCATCAATTGCTAATGATTAAATTAGCCTGGGCCTAGTTAGCTGTCTAAATGTTCAGTCCCTTTTGGAATTACATTTATGATATGTCTGATTAGGGAAGCGTAGGAAAATGCCCTACATCATCTTGTGGTGATGAGAAACACTAAATGTTCATGAAAAACTAAAACCGATTGCAGAGATTGAGAAAAAAAGTCTGTGTTGAGGAGAGGTTGCTTTTATTTTCATTTTTCAGAGCACGGTAAAATAAAGCCCAAACAAATCAAAACATCAACAGGGATAGAATATTCAGGAAAAAACTGAAAGGTCATTTTTTTTATTGACAAGCAGTGTGAATGAAAAATGTCAACCAGTCCTATTTATAACTGGGGATGGGCATAGAAGATGCATTTAAATGTGGATGTGGGAAGTGTTCTTATTTCTGCAGTTTGTGAAGGCTCTGCCTGATTTTTCTCCGAGATGAAAAACTAGGCAAGCAGGTAGGGTCTAATTCTTTACTGGCATAATCATTTCAGCAACTCCGAAGCCATCGGAGCTATGACAATTTATGCTGGCTGAGATTTGCTTCCTGATACTCTAAAGTTCCTATCCTTTGGTGCGTAGCAGAAAGTGCATATCTCAGCTAGTTTATTGTAAACAGCCCAGCTACTATGTTGGGTGGCAAGTGTCCTTTTGTTATACCCAGTCTCCAGCACCCTTCATTGTATTTATGCTGATTAATATTAAGTCCCCTCTCATCGCATGTTGATCAGTTCCATTCAGCCTTCGTCCAGAAATGCAGATTCTCTTATTCTTAGCTTTCAGTATATGCCAAAGCCAATTCTAATGCCAAAGCAGCTTAAATTTAGAAATATATATCCAGATGTTTGGCTGGATTAAGCATTATACTGGCACTAAATGGAAGACAATAATTTACAATATTTTAGCCTTCTTCGTTTATATTATTTTTCCATGAGGGTCATGCCGCTTCTCCATACATGTAAGAGAAAGAAGGTGTAGATAAGCAGTATTTGGCTGCAGAAAAATGTGAAATTTAGCTTTCAAGTGAATTATTATTTCTAATTGGAGTTCAGAATTTTTTTCCAATTCTCCCAGCCCATGGAATACTCCAGATACTTTATTTTTTTTGGATTTCAAACTTCAAAATGGAATCCATTCCTTAATAGATAATACCACATCCACACTGACAAACCGGATGACATCCCACAGAAACACAGTAATGCAAGCCTCTTCATAGGGCCTTATTCTGTATTGTGACATCATATGATAATTCTTCATGTCCCCTGTTAATGAGACCTACATCAGGTACTAAGCTCTCATGCTTCATTTATAATTAATCATTCACTACCTGGCTTTTACTTACAAGTTAATTCATTGCTTTGTTGGATCAGTCACTAATCTGTCTGACAACATTAGGGGCAGAATCCTATCTTGAAGTAACTTAACACAGCTAAAGCTACTTCCAACTTGGTTTTGACTTAACCTTTCCCCTTACCAAGTCTTACCTCCCCAGCTGCATGATTTTCAGAACAGCCATAGCTGCAACTGAAGTGAGTAGATGAAACCCTGGCTTCCAGCTGCAAAGCTCTTACCTCAGTTAAAAAGAAAAGGATTTTACCTACTGGCAGTCATTTGGCACCTTTGAAAATCAGGGATTTAACAACTGGCCAAAGGTCAGAGCAGAAATCAATGCCAGAAAAAGGACTAGACCTCTATAGGGTCTGACTCCAGTGCAGCCCTGTAAGCACAAGGTGCTTTCTTCCATGTACCATGTCACAGATTTTTCTGTCATTTCTAAGCTTTTTTTATCTAGTACATCCTGAACTGGGGAAAAAAGCATGACAATATAACTAATAAAGTTGCAAACATACATCAGCTCCTTTACCCTGCAGTGTGAGGGAACTTAAACATTCTGGGAAGAAAAATGTCTCCAGGCAGGAGGGGGAGAAAAAAACCAGTAAGTTTTCAAAAACTCAAGCTGTAAAAGAAAAGTGAAAAACACAAGCTGTTAAGAGTAGGAAAGGTTCAAGAGGGTAGGAGCACTGGTACCTTGAGATTTTAAGAAGGGCTGTGTTGCCTTAATAGAAACTTACCCCAGCTTTATTTTCTACTTTTAGAACAGGGAGCATTACCTATAGACAAAAAGGAAGAAGCCTGGCTGCTTTGAAGGCTGTTAAGTGTGCTCACCTACTGGGGAAAGAGAGAAAAGGGAGAACCAGCTCATGAGAGTTGACAGCGCATCAGAAAGTGAGCTGCTGTTAGCTCTGGGAGACCAGTAGGATTTTCTTGATCTACTTTAACAAGTCATCTTGCCAATATGAAGGTTATATCCCTGTCTTCTGAGCAAATATTAGGCTGCAGAAACTGTTTGCTGGGGTTTGGGGAAAGATTGTCAATAGAGCAGCACAGAAAACAGATCTTTGATTAGAAGGATGGGAAAGATTGAAAGCTGTAGAGAAAACATGCCTAATCCAGATCCTGTTCATATCAGCATAAACACTGGTTTGTTTCAGATTAAAACTGGCATGAAGAAGACCAGCTTTAGTCTTGACATTTGTCGCTGCCCCTGTGCACAAAGTGTTTTTGTTCTCTCTTTCCTCCCTGAGTACCCAAACAAAAATGCAGTTCGTACTTGCATTTGTGCACTCAAGCACGCATTTAAAAGATGAGGGGCTTTGGATGTTTGCCTTTTTTTTTGCCCTAAATAATAAAGCCTTTTTTTCTCAGTTTGAGTACAGAATGTCTAAAACCAGGTTGGAGCATTGTAGGTGTTTTATAAGATCTTTGCACACAAAGTGAGGAATCGATAATATGGTAGGTAATGACGTTCCATATTATCTTCCAGGGAAAAAAATATACAGTAAGAGTGCAGCAAGTTGGTATCCAAGGTTCTCCAGTATAAGGGCTCCTTCCATTACCTAAAGGGGGTCTAGAGGAAAGCTGGAGAGGGACTTTTTATAGAGGCATGTAGGAACAGGACAAGGGGGAATGGGTTTAAACTAACAGAGGGGAGATTTAGATTCGATATAAGGCAGAAGCTCTTCCCTGTGAGGGTGCTGAGGTGCTGGCACAGGGTGCCCAGAGAAGCTGTGGCTGCCCCATCCCTGGCAGTGTTCAAGGCCAGGTTGGACACAGGGGCTTGGAGCAACCTGCTCTAGTGGAAGGTGTCCCTGCCCATGGCAGGGAGTTGGAACTGGATGTGCTTTAAGGTCCCTTCCAACTCAAACCATTCTATGATTCTGTGATTCTGTGATTCTATGATTCTACGACTATGGAAGGATTGCAAGATGCTTTGGTTTACTACATTATCCTCCCTTACTCACTTAAAACTCTACAATATTGTAGCATGATGAAAACTGAGCTCCTGTACACTTCATACTTTGATCACAAGATAAACATCATGTTATACATCTGTGAAGGAACCTGTTCTGTGGGGTTCCTCCTATGGTGCGCATAGACATCGGAGGTACACACAGAAAAATGTGACTGTGGTTAGGACTCAAGCTACCAGCACTGTACAGCTGTGAACTGGACCATCACAGAGACAGAAAGGTGCCGTGGCCATTTGCATGACCCTGGAGACTGGTTCTACATTAGTACAAAGAGCAAGTAATGAATTCTGAAAGATCTACTTATAAATCTGTAACTGCTATAACAGAAACCAGGTTTTGTTCTCTGCTGACAAGCTGGATAGGTGCAGGTTATCTATGCTTTGTGTCTATAGTTAACAATTTAACTGTGATTTAACTCGCACGTGGTGAGAAGGAATTTTTGGCATTTGCTTTGTGGGCTGGCAGTCTGTCAAGTAACTGCAGAATTCACTGAGTCTGGAAGAGGCCCTGGGCTGACCTGCCACAAGTAAATGATGTTGTTTTCCTAATCAGTCCACCAGAACTGGTATCTTGAGTGTCCTTCATCTAATTTTCTTGCATGCTGGAATCTGACAAATACAATAATGGTATTTTTCACTCATTTTCAGTAGTGCTTTTCTTTCAATGGTATTGAAATACCCCTTAAATGCCAAACTTATTTGGAAAAATATTCACTCATCAGTTTTAGTAATATAAAACGATTATTGCTGCCTATCTCTCAGGGGTTTTGTGAAGCTTGTTTAATTGAGGTTTGAACTGTCATTATTCGTGAGATGAGATTATCTATCATTCATGAGCTTCCAAATGAATATCAGTTTGTCTGGGAGAAAAAATGCTGGCAAATCCTTAAAGTTTCATGATTTTCAGCACAAATAATTATTCCTCCAAATATTCATTCTGTGTAGTTTGTTGTTTGTTACTTGCTATTCATTATCCACATTTGTCATTTGTTATATTACTGTCTAGAAGATTCCGTCACCCAGTCAGGTACCAGAAGTAATAGTATGTGACTTTTATGACCGTTCACCCACCATAAGTAACACATAGAGGAACTTGCCCAACCAAAGCAAACAGTGCATGAGTAACACGTAGGCAAAATTTGTTTACATGAGCCATTCCGTGAATATTTATGAACTATGAACATGTGGGTAGAAATAAGGATCAGAGTGTAAAGAGAAAAACAGGGCCAAATTTGCTGTGATTCGAGTTCTACCTATAATTTATTACTACACCGGAGGTACAGATGGGTAAACTCCAGCTTTAAGTTCAGATGAGTTGCACAAAGTTGTACAGCAAGTTGGTGGGGACAGAAGTGAAGCAGTAACATGGCCAAGCTTCAACCCTGCATGGCAATGCCTTCCCCACCCTGTGCTGCTGTGTCGTGATCCCTGCTATACCACATTGTAGGTGAGCAGCCATCAGCAACGTGTCATTAGATTCACCTACAATTCCTCCAAGTTCCCATCATGGCACAGGAAATGTTCCTCGTTCAGCAAAGAGAGGAAGAACTATGGAAGAAAATCATGCTATGGACTGCAGGTGCTTTAAATCCGCCTCAAGAAAGCCTTGTGGCTCAAATACCATCTATGTTTCCAGCTAGCAGAGGTCCAGTCTGTTGTAAAATACACACTACTTAGTCCAGAATGGCTGTAGTGATTTCCCATTCAAATGGAAGGGCAAGGAAGTGGAGTTTCTCTCATGCCAACACATCTTTTTTGCATGGAAAATCTACTTTTTAAAAACATAAACAAACCCACAGCTTTCTCACCTACAGATTTCGTATGCATTTTACATAGCCAGAGGATCACAGAGGATAAAGATGCTATACATTATTTCCTAGTAGAAAAGGCATCTTCTTATCCACAAAATTGAACAGGGACTTAGATTAAAGACAGACAAGAGCCTGGGAGCCTAAGCAATGAATTCAAATCCCCTTTGTCTTTCATCTGGCAATAAAATCCTGCCTCATGTTTAAAAACAAAAATGTTGAATATTTTAAAACAAAGATTGTATGTATTACACTGACCAGCTGCATAAATCCTGGTGGCCTTGGAAAATTAATGTTTTGTTTTAAGTAAAGCTGAAGTTACTCATGTTATTTCACTCTATCAATAGCAAGTACATTAACATTATCTAGTGTCTGCAAGCACACTATTAATTTACCTTGTACTGTCCCAATAGAGGAAAAAGAATTGTTCAAGGCAATGAGGCGTATCCACTTCCACTGCCTGGGACTCCTTACTTCCAAATAATCAATATTAATGTGGTGAAGGGAGGGTAGAGAGGAAAAGGATCCTCTGACTGATTTATCAGCTAAAGCCACATCACAGTGCAATGAGAGTCTGAAGACTTTACTAGACTGAGCAAAGACTAAATGGTTCATCAAGGGTGGAGGCACTGTCACAGTATTCACCAGAAGTCAGGATTAATATGATGCTTGGCAGCCAGGAAGCTGACGGATATAACTCCCCCTTTCTAAAAGGATACATTCTTGATCGTAGAGAAAAATCCAATGTGTTCTTAAAAATACCTGCTCACTTCAGTATCAGCTTTTTTCCCCACTGGGGAACATGTTTTTTTACAGAAAAGCAGTTTCTTTTTCTGTGATAAGAACTACTTTTTGCCTACAGGTCAGATGAACAGCACAACACACAGTTCTTAATGATATCTGAGGTAACTTCAAGCTAAGTATGATGGGCAGGAAGTGAAAAATTGAAATATTAGGGGGTGAAGTTTTTAAGTAACATGACCTAAATTTTCCTTTCTAAACCACAGGAAAAGTAATTGCTATAGAATGGCCTTTTGTCTTTTTGACCTGCAGAAAGCAAAAAGTTACTGCTAAAATTGCATTATGATGGCAAATGCTGTAATCTTTACATAGGCTGAAGTCAGAAAGAGATAGCAAGCACACTGCAGCAATACTAAAACATTTGGTTCTGGCTGTCCGCAATAACACGTGCTTCCACTTGAAGATATAGATAACAGTCTCCAAAAAAGCTTGTCTAGGGGGGAAGAAAAAGATGCTTCAAACTGTCAGGTAAGCCAGTTTATTTTCTCCATATGGCTAACGAGTAGAATACAGTTCTGTGTAGTTAACTCACTACTGTAAGATATAAAACACAAGTGCTTAACTTTTCTTCTTCTTTTACTTAGAGCAAACTGGTCTAGTGGAAGGTGTCCCTGCCTGTGGCAGGAGGTTGGAATTAGATGGGCTTTAAGGTCCCTGCCAACACAAACCATTCTACGATTCTATGATTCTATGAAGCTGTAAGATTAAAGAATACCTGTACACAAAGCCTTACTATATGTTAAAATCTACTTAGGTCTCATCAGACCTGAAGTTTGGGCTTTATAAGAGGTAGACCAGGCAAGTTGCAAGTTGTTCATACTCTCCCTTAGACACTGTGAGTCCAGGGGTTACTTCAGTGCCCATGGCTGGACGCTGTCAGGTTGGAATTGGTGGAATTGAGTGCTCAAGTTGGTGAGCACTCAACGCCTTGTAGGATCATGACACAGTAACGCAATGATGGGGGTGACTATTCAGGCTACATAGCAGCAATAATGAGGAGGGATGAGGCGCTGTTGACCTTTTACCTGTGCTCTGCTTTTATCAGTGGTGGAGAGGACCCAAATCCTGAGACTGATGTTTTGTGGGATGTTTGTCACAGTGACCTGAAGTGGAATACATCTCACCTCAGTTTAGGTGTCTGCAGTGTGGACTTTTACACAAGCTAAGTAGAGAAGAACCTCCTTATACACAGCAGAGAGAAGTGGACATTTTTGGGATACAATTTATCAATTTTCTTCAGACATGTATGTTGGGGTCAGAGGAACTGCACCCTGGGCTCTGATCATCACATCCACATCTAGTCAGAAGCAGTCTGTTAAGTTTACTCTCTACTTCTTTTCACAACCTGAAGTGAGGACACTGTCCAAAGTGCGTGCTGCACTTGTTGTGTGTTGGATAACACAACATGAACCTGCCTGTAAATGTATGGCAGGTTTATGCAGGCAAAATGTGAGGATTTAAAAAAGTGAATTAAGGGGCCGTAACTAAGAGTAATGGGATGATATTAAGTGAGGCAAGTGACACGGTGAGTGTCGGGAAATGTTCCTGGGCACTGCAAGGACTTGGACTGTGGAAGATGCTCTCAGGGATGAACACTACATAATGTGCACTTAACTATATCTAAAAGGCACAACAGGGCACTCACTGATGCCCAGACTAGATGATATCAAGTTTTTTTACAGCCCTTTATTCTAGGTACTAGGCTCTAAATCATTGTTTAAAACCTGTATGACCTAATTCTTCTCTGGGGTAACTTCTCTGAAGTTCTCAAGGGTAGAAGTGAGCTCTCACAAGTAGAAGAGAGCATTGCAGCACTAAGAAACAACTGAGATTTTAGTAAGAGATAAATTCAGTTTAGCTTGAGGTAAGAGGTAATTCCATTCTTCTTAGTTTCATGGAAATTACACCCTAGAAAAAATCCCCTAAAGGATATCCAGTTGCAAATACTGTATTAACAGGAAAATATACCATTCACTGAGGGCATATATCAAACTTTTCCCTCTTGAGTCTAAATATAAAGTAAACAGGAAAGACAAAAATCTCAAGGAGTATATGTATAATAAATTAAACACCTATTTAAAATATGTGCTTTAAAACTGTTTCTGTAAAGAACACTTTCTTCTTAAAACAGCTGCTGGAAGCACATTTTCTTACATATTTCTATCACTTTTAATTGTTTCAGTCCTTAGATTGATTAGAGTTTCAAATCCTGGCTTCTTGATATGACTTGGACTTACACTGTGAAGAACTTTATATTTTTATCTTCATCCTTCATTGTCAAAGACTGTCCTAGACTCTGACGGGTGCATTCAATCTGGGTTTAAGTATTTACATCTTCAGTGCTAACCAGGAGACTGGGGGAGGAGGATCAGCATCCCTTGGAAACAAACAGGAAAAGGCATAAGAGTCAGGTAAACAGAGGTGACTCACTAAAGAGAATGGTTCTTCCCAAAATACCAACACTGTGGGTTTTAACCTTGTTTTCTGCGAAGTTCTGAAGAAGACATCAGCCAATATGTAATTTTATTTTCTTATTCCTATTTAGAAACACCAAAACAAGACAAGAACAGCAATCTACTCATTACCTTTGAATCCTAAGAGGAAGTTCAAAGCTTCTGAAACCCTCTGAGAAAATTGCAAGAGATTTCCAGAGAAATTCTGCATCTTTGGAACATTCAGGGATTCCGAAGATGTTCCTAAAATATATGTGATACTTGATGAACTGCGCTGAGATCCAGATATGTGAAGTTAACTATAGGCACTGATTCTTCAGCTCTTCAAATGTCAGTAGCAGCAGGATCAGGTCCTAGCTGAACAGAAACTGTTTCTCATTAGTCATTATGAATCTTAATTGGGCAGTAGTAAGAAGAACAATCTTCTCTTACTCTTGCATGAACAGTGATTCAAGCTGTACTAGAATGTACTTAGCACAAACATGGAAGAGAGGATGAGAGGTAGTTTGTAGTTGTCCTGCTTGAAGAAAACATCCAAATGCTGTCTTCTGGTTAACATGATGTGTGTGTATTGTGGACCTAGTCTTACAGAAGAACAGCCAGACATGTTTGCAGTCTTCTTCATTCAATGGCCAGCATGGCAACACCTCCCAAGAACCATACGACACTCCCTGCCTGAACATGAAGTGAAGCACTTCCCTATGAAGCTGGTGCTGTGACTTTGCTCTTCCACCTTCTGCACCTGCAGGTTTTATCATTGCTTTTTGTCTAAAAGAGCTGACACATTGAATAACTTGTCCTCAGTGAGAACAGGAGAGATTTATCCAGCAGCAGCACTGACGAAGGAATCATAGAATCAAATAGGTTGGAAAAGACCATTAAATCAAGTCCAACCACATCCCATAATTTTTCCACTTCCTCCCTACATTTGCAAAGCCGGAAGAGAAGTCAGCACCAGTAACCTCCTGCCCTTAGCGCAGCATCCACTGCCTCATTAGCCCAAGCATTCTCCATCCCTCTTCTTTAAGTGCAAACCTTCACTTGCATCCTCCACTCAGTTTTTTATCTCCTATTCACATTTATTATTGATATCACCTATCCATAATGCTTTCTGCTGCTTCAAGAGTTAGGCCTGCCTGCCAGATTCTGACTTTCAAGTGCCCTTTCCTTCACCTCATTATAATTTTAATGTTATATGCTCTGTTATTTTATTTCCCCTTCCTCACAAAGGGAGGGAGAGAAAGGAAGTTCAGAAAGTGGCCAAGGTAACAATGTTGATGCTTTAAGCAGTCAATCCCACACTGTCCCACAGCCTACTGCTCATCTTAGCAGCATTTGGTCCCCTGGAAAGGCAGCAAATGCATTGATTTTATGCCTTGCTCAAGCATGGATGCTTTCTCAGAACCACCACATAAGAGAGGAATACTTACTTTTTCCTACAGTTTTAATTCAAATAGCTCTATTTGATCTTTGAAAAGATAGTCCTCTTGATCAGTTTTCCCAGCTTTATAATTTGCAGTTGTCATCCTGTTTTATCTTTCATTTGTTTCCCAAATCAGCTCATGTCTGTTTCTTTTATAATGGCTAAGGTAATATCCTGTTACTCAAAAGGCACAGCATCATTAGAATAGTTATACCTGAGAACAGGATTACAGCATCTACCCAGAGACAGGCTGAGTTCCCAACAGATGCAGGATTAGTAAATTATTCTGTATTGGATTTGACAATATTGTATAATTGAGGAACCTGAACAAAAAGGATTTGCCAATGCAAAAGAGCAGCCCTGTGGGAAAGGACTGGGGTGGTGGTTGATGAGAAGCTTGACATGAGCCAGTTTCAGTGTGTGCTTGAGCCCATCAACCAACCGTATCCTGGGCTGTATCAAAAGAAGCGTGACCAGCAGGTCAAAGGAGGTGATCCTGCCCCTCTACTCTGCTCTTGTGAGACCTCTCTTGGAGTATTGTGTTCAGTTCTGGTGTCCTCAACATAAAAAGGGCATGGAGCTGTCGGAGCAAGTCCAGAGGAGGCCATGAGGATGATCAGGGGCTGTAGCATCTCCCGTATGAAGACAGGCTGAGAAAGTTGGGGATGTTCAGCCTGGAGAAGAGAAGGCTGCGTGGAGACCTCAGAGCAGCCTTCCAGTATCTGAAGGGGGCCTACAAGGATGTTGGGGAAGGATTCTTCATTAGGGACTGTAGTGATAAGACAAGGGGTGATGGGTTTAAACTTAAACAGGGGAAGTTAGATTAGATCTAAGGAAGAAGTTCTTCACAGTGAGGGTGATGAGGCACTGGAATGGGTTGCCCAAGGAAGTTGTGAATGCTCCAACCCTGTCAGTGTTCAAGGCCAGGTTGGAAAGAGCCTTGGGTGTCATGATCTAGTGTGAGGCGTTCTTGCCCATGGCAAGTTGGTTGGAACTAGATGCTATTAGGATCCTTTCCAACCTAAACCATTCTATAATGATTCTATAATGATGTCAGAATAATTCAAGCATACACATTTTGACTTTCTTTCCCCTTTAGCTTTGTAACAACTGTCTGACTCCAGTCTAATACAGGATTCTGTCTCCTGCTCTGTTTCCGCTGCCTGCTTGCTCTGTGAGTCTGTTTGGGTCAAAAGCCACATGTGTTATTTTTCCAGAAACCAAATCAACCAATTATGTCATTTCCCATTATTACAGTTATTTAATTGGTTAAGAATAACAAGAGCAGAAAAGCATCCAGCTTTCATGTTGAGTGGAGTGATCGTGATATATCACTTCTGTCCATCTCTGCCTGTTCAGAAAGTTACTGTGATTGTCAAACATTTCAAGCTTTGCCAGCCTGCAGCCCACAGAAGATAAAAGTACTATGGTTACTTGTGGTCACTGGTCCTCCAAGTTCTACAAACCACGTTGTGACTCCATCTGCTAATGTGAACTTCGGAGCATTTATAGGAGGGCCATAATGTACTCTTATGTGGTTGCAAGAATTAATTATCAGGAGCAGAAGTCAGAAGAAATAGGACAGTATTGTAAAGATATTGTAAGTATCTGAATGAAGAAGACAGCAAGTCAAGTGCTCTTATGTTGTCTGAAAGACATGCATACACAACATAATTAAGCAGACATCCTCCAACTTGGAGACAGTGCATTTACTCTGCTGACTGGGTGTCAGCAATATGTGCATCTTTCCACTGTGCATCAAAGAGCTGCAATCAGAGGTGCGCAGGATGCTCAGATACAGTTGAGATGTCTGTGAGATGCATCTTGTTGACAATCTCTTCAGCACAGTCTGTACCTGAATCCGGAAAGGAAGACAATGAGTACTGACGCACACACAATTTTATGGCTGCTGTAATGCAAACAGATGGCTTTGAGTGTTGTCTACATACTGGCCTAGGACCAGAAGAGTTTCTGGGACTCAGGCAGGGCAAGGTGTCTGTTTTGCTGTAGCAGAGCTGCCTCTTTGTTTATCTCTAAACAAAGAGGTAGGAAATTTACTGTCTGGTCTTAGGTATCACAATTCCATGGTTTCAGGACACCAAGTAATCCTGATCTTTTGCTTACATGAGCAAGGCACGGCATGAGTGTGACTCGATTTGGTGCCTCTGGGTGTATTATAGAATTTATAGATATGGGAACACAAATACAAGGATTTTTGTCTTATCAGATTGATGTCCTCTATGCTCATACCTTTGGAAGAACTGTGATAATTGAGATAATCCCCATCCCTTAAAGCAGCTTTTTAAGCTGTGATTATTTTGGCAGCACAGCTCAAGTTTTATCACCCACAGAAATGCAGAGGAGGAAAAGGACAAAACATTTCTTCTTTTTGTTCAGCTTTAACCCAAATAATCCCAGACCACTGAAAACAAGAAACATCTCCCTCTGCATGGCTTTTCTCTGGTTACTGTCCAGGCACTCACACTTGATAGGAAGTACCTCTACGAGTTGTTTTATCACTTTTATATGCTTTGGATATGCTCACAAATAAAAGAATTTCTAAAATACACAATCCTGTGCTCTGCAGATGCAATAGTGAAGATGTAAGCAGGAACTTCAAAACCAAATCCAGGTAAGTCTCCAGGACAAGAAACTTGTCCCTAGCCTTCACTTAGATAAATCATAATAACCAAGATTCATCTTCCTGTATTGAGTCACGTTGCTAACTCAGATGTACATGAGATCTAAGACTTGCTACTTTCTTTGAATTTCCTGTTTGTTATTTTAAAATCTCTCCTGTCTCTGCTTACTGCTTTTGAGATGTATTCTCTGCCCTGACAATGTGTGGGAAGTCTGAGGGTCTAACTCAAGGCTGCAAATTTATTTAGGCACACATATGTCTGGTGTTCTGACTCCAGCTTCAAACTCTACTCTTGTCATCATTAAAATAAATGTTTATATCACCTTCAATTCTGCCTACTATGTGAGTCCCATAGAAGCACACAGTGAATTACTGAAGTATCAATGTTGCAAGGACTAAAGTGAGAAATTTAGGCACTATAACACCCAGGCATGTAAGAGGAATTACAGCCCTGATGTCAATGCCAGTGCACAGCGAGTTCAATATCTATACCCAGGATTCACAAGAAACAATGATCAAGGCAAGGCTGTGTTTTGAATTGTAACTTTTTTCTGTAGGTGCTGAACTGTGGAGTACAGAAATCCTTGGAAAACTGCAAATCAAACTGCAGGCTGTCCTGCAGATCGGCCCTTGTTGGAAGGAATTCCACTTCATATGAAATCCTTATCCCTGCTGTGACAAAGAGTGTGAAAACTTCTTGTAGTTGGAGCACATAGCTGAGAGCTGCATCCCAGAGCTTGCCTCACAAGCTGCTTTCCAGGACTTCTTAAATAAGAAGGTAAAAAGGTATCATACCCAGAAGCTATTTGCAGGCACATGAGGGACAATGTGAGTGGGAACTCAGAGTCTGGATATATCATGGGTAATAAATCAGGGTAAATCATGCTTGACTGGCCTGATTGCGTTCCATGATGGCTGTCTCTGTGGACATGGGAAGGGTGGGGAGTTAAATGATTTACATTGCCCTTAGGAAAGTTTTTAACACAATTTCTTTAGTATCTTTGCAGTCATAATGAGGATAAATGCACTGGATGGGTACACCGCATGGTATTCAATTAACTGGGTTGTCAGGCTGAAAGATAGTGGTCAACAGATCAAAGTTTACCTGGAAGGAACTGGGAGTGCTCCTCAGGGATTGATACTAAAGTTGGTAAGTTGTCATCTTCAAATGACCTGGGCAGTATAAGCACACCCTTGACAAGTTTTCAGGTGACGCCAAATTGGGGGATTATTTGTTATAATAGAATGGCTCCCTCTGGATCAGATTTCTTTTGGGAAGATCTAGTTCCCATTTCTGAGACCAAGATGGAGCCAGAGATAAGCTAAGAGGAAATGTAGAATCATAGAATGGTTTGGGTTGGAAAGGACCTTCAGATCACCTAGTTCCAAGCCCCCTGCCGTCAGGGATGCCTCACACTAGACCATGTTGCCCAAGGCCTTACCCAGCCTGTCCTTGAACACTGCCACGGATGGAGCATTCACAACTTCCTTGGGCAACCTGTTCCAGTGCCTCACCACCCTCACTGTGAAGAACTTCATCTAATCTAATCTTCCCCTGTTTTAGTTTGAACCCATTACCCCTTGTCCTACCACTACAGTCCGTAACGAAGAGTTCCTCTCCAGCATCCTTGTAGGCCCCCTTCAGATACTGGAAGGCTGCTCTGAGGTCTCCACACAGCTTCTCTTCTCCAGGCTGAACAGCCCCAACTTTCTCAGCCTGTCTTCATACAGGAGGTGCTCCAGCCCCCTTATCATCCTCGTGGCCTCCTCTGGATTTGCTCCAACAGCTCCATGTCCTTTTTATGTTGAGGACACCAGAACTGGACACAATACTCCAAGTGAGGTCTCGCAGGAGCAGAGTAGAGGGGCAGGATCACCTCCTTTGACCTGCTGGTCATGCTTCTTTTGATACAGCCCAGGATATGGTTGGTTGATGGGCTCAAGCACACACTGAAGCTGGCTCATGTCAAGCTTCTCATCAGTCACCACTCCCAAGTCCTTCTCCACAGGGCTGCTCTGAATCTCTTCTCTACCCAGCCTGTATCTGTGCCTGGGGTTGTGCTGACCCAGGTGTAGGACCTTGCACTTGTCTTGGTTAAACTTCATGAGGTTGGCATCAGCCCACCTCACAAGCGTGTCCAGGTCCCTCTGGATGGCATCCCTTCCCTCCAGCGTATCAACTGTGCCACACAGCTTGGTGTCATCAGCAAACTTGCTTATGACCCAACAGGGATCCATTAGGTTGAAGTAACATGCTAACAGGAAGCTCATGGAGCTCAAAACCCCCTCAGATGAAAACCCTACACAGAAATAACCCCATACAGTGGTACAGTCCCAGGCATGTCTCTCTAGGGAGCTGCTAGCATAAAATGTCCTTGGGGGCACCTCTGCAAAACAGGTTGAACTGTATGTTGGGCTGTCTTACTAAGAGCACAGCCTATAGATCAGGAGAAGTATTTATGTCTTTCTGTTTGGCACTTGTAGGACTGTGTCTGGGCCCAGTTTGGGGTCTGCTAGTAAAGGAGAGATATAGATGAACTGGAGCAAGTCCAGTAGAGGACAGGAAGGGTAGCTACAAGGCAGACAGAACAAGACTTTTCTCAGAGGTGCACAGCAAGGAAAAACATGGATGTCACAGTTGCTGCAAGAGAAATTCCAAGGAAATTGGAAGAGTTACAAGGAAAAATTATTCACAAACTCACATTTTTCACAGATTTCCCACAGAGATTGTGAACTCTTCATCCCCGAAGATTGTCATAGCTCAGCTGAACATGGACCTGGTTTAACAGATAGTTGGAGGTAACTTTAAAGCCAGTCTTGCTTTGAGAGGGGGGTTGACTATATGACCTCCCTTCCACTCTAAATTAGTCTGTGATTTTAATTATTTTGTGAAGCAGGAATATAAACCAGTGTAAACCTTTCTTAAGAAGGTTTCCCAGCCACAAAACTAAAGGTCCCAAAGCTTCTACTCAGCTAAAAGAAGGCAGCAGGCAGAGACCTATGGGACCTGAGAAGGTTGAACCCAGAGTCCTGAGGGAATTGGCTAATGTAGTTACCCAGCCACTCTCTGTTATATCTGAGAAGTCATGGCAGTCAGGTGAGGTCCCTGGTGATTGGAAAAAGGGAAATATTGCACCTATTTTTAAGAAGGATAGAAAGGAGGACCCTGGGAAATACCAACCTATCAGCCTCACCTCTGTGCCTGGAAAGATCATGGAACAGATGCTCCTGGAAGCTATGTCAAGGCATAGGATGATAAGGAGGTATTTAGAGGCAGTCAAAAGGGCTTCAAAAAGGGCAAGTCCTGCCTGACCAACCTACTGGCCTTCTATGATGGAGTGACTACATAACTGGACAAGGGAAGAGCTACGGATATCATCTGTCTGGACTTCTGTAAAGCCTTTGACACAGTCATCCACAGCTTCCTTCTCCCTAAGTTGGAGAGATACAGATTTGATGGGTGAACTGTTCAGTGGATGAGGAATTGTTTGGGTGGTTGAATACAGAAGATAATGGTCAACAGGTCAATTTCCAGATGAACATCAGTGACAAGCATCCATACTGGGACCAGTGCTGTATAGTATCTTCACCTTCATTAACAACATGAACAGTGGGATCAAGTGCACCCTCAGCACATTTGCAGACAATACTAAGCTGTGTGGTGTGGTCAACACACCTGAGGGACAGGATGCCATTCAGGGCAAACTTGAGAAATGGGCTCACATGGACCTCATGAGGTTTAACAAGGCCAAGTGCAAGGTCCTGTGCATGGGGCAGGGCAATCTCAGTGTCGATACAGCTGGAGAATAAAAAGATTGAGAGCAGCCCTGCAGAGAAGGATTTGGGGATGAAGAGCTGAACATGACCCAGCAATGTGTGCCAGCTGGAAGAAAACACATTTTATGAGGATTCTGGTTTCAGGAATACTGTGAGTATTCCTGATGCTTCTTAGGGATCATAAACTGAGAAAAGGCTTAGTTTCTGGATCCCAGACAGGCATAGAATTAGTTAGGTGCCAGCTCACTCAGCTCTCTCAAGACATACATTTCATGGGAGACTTCAGGATTTTGAGAAAGTTTCAGAAATAAAAACTTTGAGGTTTAAGGCCAGGATGGCAAAATCCTTCTTTTTTTAGACCTGAAGCACTTTGTACATTCTCTTCCTAACATAGTACTGTTGTATTTATTTATCCAGAGAGCTTCGTTTCTCTCTATTATGCTGTAGCGAAGATAAAGAGTAAATAGTTGTCTGGTGAGATATGATGCGAGGTTCTGCACCAAGTCACTTTGGCTTGAGATAACTAGCAAGAAAATAACAGAAATCAGAATCACTGTCATATTGTAAGACTGAATCTGTGTGGGCATTTAGAAGAAAAGTCTTAATCAGTGTTTTAACCTCTCTATCCTCTTGGCTTTTTTGTTTATCTGAGCTTTTTCTTCCATTGTTTCTGTCTAGTGGTTGGGTTCTGTTGTTTTTAGGTTTGTTTCTTTTTTCCCATCACTGTATCTTATCATTCCACCACCCACCTTGACACATGAATTATTAATACTGTTCTTATGTTATATGTCCCTACCTCAAACATAATTTGACCTTGCTGAACGAGTAACTCTGTTAACCCCTCAGGACATACTACCCACACTGTGCCTGTGAAACATTATTTCTTCCTTTTGCCTGACTTAGCCAAAATTCAAAACACTTTGAACACAGTCACATGGTGCTTTCCCTCTCTCCCCCAATTAACTCCTTTTCATTAGGGAATAAGAAAGAAAAAGTAAACCACCAAGCTTTCTGGAAGGTAATTACTTTTCTGGTTGCCAGTGATTGTCCCTGTATTTTCATATTGTCATCTCTCCTTGAACACACTGAGAATGTGAAGAAACTAAAACTTGATTTCTACTACATTAAAAAAACTACTTGATCATCAATAAATATTCCATGCAGCCTTCAAATGTGGTTTAGGAAGGAGCTGTAGCTTGTGTTCACATCAGGATAATTGGAAAATGTCTCAGTTTATCATAATGGCTCTTTATTCAGCAAAATGTGTTCTCATACCTCTCCCAATCTACTAATTTTAGTCCTGTACTGTGCTCAGCAGGACCAATTTTAAACACCTGCTGTCTCAATCATAATGGTCACCATCTTTCCTTAGGGACGTTTGGTTTCATTTCCATGGAAGGCTTGGAAGGTAATTCAAGAGTCTTTACTGAAGAGATGTATGTTTACCTATAATCTTGTTCACTTCTAGCAAGAATAACAGTAGATGTCAGACATGTTGAAAGGCAAATGTTTGCTAGCAAAAATCCATTACTGAATAAATAGTTAACAAGCAACATAAAATATTTATCAAATTAATAATTAGTGATATGGTTATTCTGATGACCACTGAAATATCTTCTCTGAACCCTGATATACTCTTGCTCCAACAGTATTCTTTGGCAAGGAGTTTCATAGTCTGACTAGGAATGCACTTCCTTTCTTTAGTAGTATCATTTCCTCTCATTTCAACTCTCCTGTCTATTCCTGAACTATTTGTTGTGCCTCCTTTGTCTCCTTGCCCCCCAGACTAAAGCTAAAACACAGCACTGTACCAGCTCCTAAGAAGAAAAATAGCTGTTCCAGCTGAATGCAGGACATAACCAAATGCAGTGTTTTACAGTTTTTATTACTGGAGATACTCCTTCCTTACTGAATTATTTCCATCAACACCCAGATTCCCATAGGCCTGTTTTTGTGAAGCAGTGAGCAGCAGTACAGATAGCATGAGCCCATCACTCCAGGTGAGTTTACAGTCACTAGCTTGTAGTTCTTCATCTTTCAACCATTTTTGATTGAAGAGTGTGCATATAGCTCATGTTCAATAACTTCCATTCACTGTGGTTTCAGAAGAGAAACAGCAGACTGACTACATCTCAATCCTTTCTGTCTGAAGATAAGTTTGGAGATCCATCTCCTTGAAATCTGTCATGTCGTGGGAAGGGGAACTGTCAATACAAGATCTTAGATATTTCTATTGGGGTTTTTTTTGCTTAAGGAACCTCTGCTTAGCAGCATGTTATTTCTCATTCTCTTATCATCTCATTCAAACCACTGAAATAGGGCCCCTCCATATATAACCCAGAGAATATACATCTATGCATGTTCTTTTGGATGTTGCATGATCACTTAAAAGAAGGAGATCATCTCATCCTCTACATGGCTTAGTTTTTACCAATGTTATGGTACACTTTATTTATACGTAACAAAGTAGTCACATTCTTTTAGGTGAAAAAACTAGTCTTAACTGTGAAACTACAAACAGAAATAATATTTATAATTACTAGATTACCCAAATTATACAGATTGGGTAATTATCTTTAGGACTAATTGTTAAAATTCAGTCAGAATGTCATTTATGTGTTACTATTTTGACAAAGTTAGCTTTCTCTTTCTTATTATTCTCCATTTGAATAACATGCTAGTTAGAATTTAATTGTACCCTCACCAATTCTGAGGTTTTCACTGGTAATCAAAGTTTGTTTAGCCTCTGTTATCTGGCTCTGACACTTGCTTTACATTGATTTCGTAAGTGCTGCATACTGCAGTCTTATCAGAATATATTCATTGCAAGAAATATAATAGAGTTTTTTCTTAATAGACACCTTCAGTGTATAAATTATTTCTGAATGCCTTAGAACTTGGCAAATTATAACTTCCCTTTCTGAAGGAAAAAGATAGTACCAGCAAAATGATTACCATCACAACTTTTACAGTAGATGCTTAAAAAAATAAAGTCAATTAGTTTAAATGTCAATGTCAGCTTATTGTCAGGTTATGTTCTTAAGAATTTTAGTTTATTTTTTTCTTCTTCAAATGTCAGTCTTGCAATAGAATTGGTGTAAAACATTAAATTATATACCCGAATCTTCATTACAAGATAAACCTCCGGCAAGGAGTGCATTGAACCAAATAAAGCCCATATTTGAGAGTGTTTCCTTCCTCTGATATTGGCATTTCAGACACATATGTGGGCACTGTAAGCCTGTACAGGTTGAAAATCATTTGGGCATAAGTATTTGCACGGCTGGACTGTCAGCATGTGTTGGAGATGAGCCAAAAGTCTTAAATTTCTTTATTTCTGTCTTTATTTCTCTAAAAAGGAAGGAGAAAATACAAGGATACACATCAGCTTGAAAACCAGCAGTCTTTCTAGTCATCTTAAGACCTATTAGCTTTCATAAGGAAAAATATGTTCTTTACAGCATATTGAAGTGAAATGGACAAATCTGTGCTATCCACAATTTATTGACACTGGTAAAGCTATGCCCACTGATACGAGGGGCTGGATTTTAGATGCAAGGACTATATCTTACTATTATCCAGAGTAGTAGCTGTAGTATTTTTACAGCTGTTATTATATTGCATTTATATCACGAATCGCTGATATGTGACTGCCAGTTCTCCATGGATATAGAGTTCCTGGATCATCAGTGATTAATACATGAAACAGAAAAGATCTAGTTTATAACATTCCTCTTGGCCCTGTTTACCTTAATTACAAGATTTTTCTGGCTTGCTTCATTCCAAATTACTAAATTGCTGTTGTTTCTATGCATTCTTGTCACAATTAATAAACCTCGGTGCTACCATTTCTACATTTAACAGAGTTTTCACAGCAAATTAATATACTTCTGTGCTACTAAGGTTATTTATTTTAGAATCCAAATTCTTCTGTGAACTCTAATGAGTTTAGCAAGCAGGATCCTTCAAGGGAAGTTGGCAAGGCACTGCATGGAGCCCTCTGTTGTTTTGACTCTGGCAAGTCGCTTCTCCATCTCCCACCCAACATCTGCCCATCTTGCGTAGTCGGCTAGCAAATTCTTTGCCTGTCATGGCCAGCACCAGCAGTGCAATGTTGTAGCTGGCAATTACTGGAAGACTGAATCGGGGTTTAGAACTGTGCTAAGACTTTGATGTAAAACCAGGCGCTTTAGCAATGATGAATGAGTGTGTGGGAGAAGGAGGCAGTGCTAGATGTTCTCTTTCTCCTGAGACTGAATGGGTCATGGCCAATATCACAGGATGTTCAAGATGAAGTTTCACTTTCAGGGAGCTGCCCTGAAAGCAAGTATGAGCCCATCAGGTCGTTTCACCCACATGCTTTAGGTTCACATTGCTACCTTAAACTCATATGGAACATACTCTCAAAATTAGACAGACATAGAGTATCCACTCAGTCTCTGTGAGCCACTGTTGTTTCGCCTTTTTTGTTCCACTGAAGTATTCATTGTTGCTGTTGTTTTTGTCTTTAAATGGCACAGTTTCAGTGTGTGCATCTGTATTCCACACAGGGAGACTAAAAAAGAGGCATGAGATTTTACTCAAGTGCTCTAAAGACATCAGGATAGTGTCTGCACTGCTGAACAACGTATTATTTAAGCTGTGATATGATAGCCATCACTGTCAGTTACCCAAATTTCTATGTAAACTCATTTTCTGTTCTTTTTTTTTCCTCCCCCTTCCTCTTTTTAGCACCCCTGGCATAGAAGACATATTAATAGTAAAATATTAACAGGAATCTAGTGCCAGAAAAGCTCAACTCAAGAGTGTGCCGAGTAATCCAATTTTAATTTCCCCAGTTTCGAACTTGTCATATGATACTAGGTCAATCAGCAACATTCAACCCAGTTGTCTGCTTTGTATTAACAAGGAAATTTAAACTGTTCCTTTAATCTTAAAAGAAGAACTAATTTGCCTGATTTAACTGATAAGTTAAGCTTTAGGGAAGTTGTTGATGTGGTAAAGCTCTGGTTTTTTTACTCATTACAGTTGTTAGTTCAGTCTTATTTCAGGTATACCCAAGTTTATTGTAGTTTTACCATCCAGACAGGATATTTGCCATATCACAATGCACTTTGACCATCCTATAACAAATTGGCTCCTGGCAGTCCTGGTGCAGGACTGAAGTCTAAATTTTTGTGACAAATTCTGTTATACTAAACTATGTTTGCCTAAACTAAACCTGGAGACTACTTTGGATCTACAGAAAGGGTATTGATAGTCCAGATAACATGACAGAGTTTTGGCTATTGCTGAACAGTTCTTGCACAGTGTCAATGTTCTCATTCTTTCTTCCCCCAACCCTCCCAAGCAAGTAAGTTGGGGGTGAGCAAAAGGCTGGAAGCTGACCCAAACTGACCAAAGAGTAATTCCATACCATATGGCATCAAATTCAGCAATAAAACTTGGGGAAAAGAGGATGAAGCTGAAATTTCAGACTTATGGCATTTGTCTTTCCAAACAGTTGTTGTGCCTGCTGAGACCCTTCTTCTCAGGAAATGGCTGGACATCTGCCTGCTGATGGGAGGTAATGAATTAATTCCTATTTTTGCTTTGCTTGCACACACAGCCTTCATTTTAATTATGAAACTGTCACTATCTCGTTCCACGAGTCCTTTTGCCTTCCTTCAATTCCTTCACCCTTCAAAGAGGGGACTGAGGGAAAGGCAGGGTCAGTATTAGTCTGCTGTCTTGGGTCAGCCCACCACAAACCATAGAATCATAGAATGGTTTTGGTTGGAAGGGACCTTTGAAGGACATTTAATCCAACACCCCTGCAGTGAGCAGGGACGTTTTCAAGAAGATCAGCTTGCTCTGAGCCCCGTCTAACCTGACCTTGAATGTGTAGAATAGAAAAGAAATGGCTTTTATTGATCTAGAGGGAGAATACATTGGGCAAGAGCAGAGAACCTTGCATGTTCTCATTTACTTAACACACCTTGTATCACATTTCCAATATTAATCTTGCATCCAAACATAATGGGTGGGGATAGGACCCAATTTAAGACAACTCACTTAGAGGTCTACTTCTTAATGTCCCCTGTGTTCCTGCTGTAATTGATGGTGATTTATGGGCCCTGTTCAGTCACCTAAATGTGGTCATCTATTGCCATCTGAGACTCAGTGGGGTATCTTGCCTGGTCTCTAACTGCTGGTCCAGAAGAGTCTGGGTATCTCACAAGTCCTATGTTGTATATACCAGCCTGATATATCTGTCTCAAATGCCTCCATACATACCTGAGAATATCTGAATATTGTCACTACCCAGTATAAGAAGAGGAGGAAATCATATTAGCTCACCCTAAAGTAGGCTGGCTGATCAGCTGAAATGCTCTCTAGGATCCATGGCTGTGCAGACCAGAGGAACCATGCAAGTGGATGACTATAGATAGGTATCTGATAGCACCTGAGACACTCAGAGGTACCCAAGGCTATCCAAGAACCTATGACATAGAACTTCTAGGAACTACATAACCCTTGGGAGTGGCAGCCAGAGGAAAAGCAGGGTGCACTATGTGTCCTGTGCAATTGGAGGTGACGTTCAAGTACTCTTAAATCTTCACATTACAATGGAAACTTAGACACCAAAAACAGAGGTGATCATCTATTTGTAGACACTTATAACTAGGAGTCTTAAACTGAATCTCATCTGCTAAGGGCAGGATAAGGGTGCCTGGAATGGATGCGCCAGTGCCAGCTGATGTTCAGTCCCACTCAATTTCCAGCTGCTGGTCCAGGCAAGCACTGTCATCCCACAGGTTCTGTGTAACCACTGCCAGCCCCAGGAAGATGTCTCAGCTATCTGTGGGTGTTGCAGATAACGCCTGAAACCTCTGAATAGTCAACTGACTCAAGCCTCAAGATTCATTCAAACAGTCTTTCAAACAAAAAAGGAAATTCCAGCTCTCTGAGTTATGAAATGGCATGCTTGGAATCTGCATAATTGCAAATAATAGAGCTCAAATGTCATTTGCCTATAATTGCTGTGATGACCTAAAATGAAGGCATCATATAATCATCAATAACTGAAGGAAAATGCTTGTTTGTCCATAACCTGAGAGCTATAAGTAGTGCTAAAAGAGCCTTGGTATAATTGAGAAGAAAGATTGTCTTTATTAAAAACAAACAAACTCCACCAAAAAAAAAACCCAAACTAACTAAAACAAACCTACTTTAAATTTCATAAAAAAGAAACAATCAAACAGATGCCATGGAGGAGATAAAATACATGTGCTAGGAAGGGATGTTAAGTTGATGTTATATAAGAAAACAGATTGGCAGCTCCCTGGCTGAATCTCTGAACTCTTCAACTAGGAAGACTTCAGAGTTCAGGTTTTGCTTTGAAGAGCTTGTCTAACTTGAATTTAGAACATGTAATGTTGGTATTATTAGCTGGATTCCATAAACTCTTCCATAAACTCTTTTTTAACAAAGCTTTCTCCAGGGAGATTTTTCACTATGACCCACCAGAGGTTTATTCATTGCAAATGGATAGTAAGTTCTTTTTTCAGAGCAGAGCGCACTGTATAGCTGCATGTTTCCTCCTTGCGCTATTGAAAAATTGGTTACACCTTCAATTTGCACTTACATGACACATAGGTGTTGTCCTTTTTATGTGTTTTTTTCACTGTGTAAACATAACCATTATACCTTTCCTAAATGCATAGTCATAGAATCATAGAATGGTTTGGGTTGGGAAGGACCTTAAGATCACACAGTTCCAACCCCCCTGCCATGAGCAGGGACACCTCGCACTAAACCATGTCACCCAAGGCTCCATCCAACCTGGCCTTGGACACTGCCAGGGATGGAGCATTCACAGCTTCTTTGGGCAACCTATTCCAGTGCCTCACCACCCTCACTGTAAAGAACTTCTTTATATTTAACTTGAACTTCCCCTGTTGAAGTTTGAACCTTTTACCTCTTGTCCTATTGCTACAATCCCTAAAGGAGACTCCCTTTCCAGAATCCTTGTAGGCCCCTTTCAGACCTGGAAGGCTTTTATTCACTGGAACATCCATAGTAGTTCCTGGAGTTGATGACCCTCAGATACTTGTTACATCCTCTCAACTAACACATGGAAATGGTTGTGTGAATCCTCCAAATTCGTTTAAGTGCAAACTGAAACAGACTCACAGAAATCAACTTCAATTATTTCAGTTTTTGTCTCCTTTGCAAAGGGGAGAATGGATCTATTTTCCTTTGGCTAAAGAAGATAGGAACCACACATGTTCAGGTGCTATGTCTTGGAGGGCACAGTGTCGAAGAGGTGAACAGTGCTAGTAAACTGCTGCGGTTGCTGTAGGAGTCTGTGAATATGTGACTACATCTTAGACTCTCTGTTAACTATTCGTATATCATAGAATCATAGAATAGTTAGGGTTGGAAAGGACCTTAAGATGATCTAGTTCCAACCCCCCAGCCATGAGCAGGGACACCACACACTAAACCATGTCGCCCAAGGCTCTGTCCAGCCTGGCCTCGAACACCACCAGGGTTGGAGCATTCACAGCTTCCTTGGGCAACCCATTCCAGTGCCTCACCACCCTCACTGTGAAGAACTTCTTCTTTAGATCTAATCTAAACTTCCCTTGTTTAAGTTTGAACCCATTACCCCTTGTCCTACCACTACAGTCCCTAATGAAGAGTCCCTCCCCAGCATCCTTGTAGGCCCCCTTCAGATACTGGAAGCTGCTCTGAGGTCTCCACGCAGCTTCTCTTCTCCAGGCTGAACAGCCCCAACTTTCTCAGCCTGTCTTCATACGGGTTTTTTGTACTTATTGTTCATGATAACTAAAAAAGATAAAAATCACAGACAATGTGTGATTGCTCTGGCAATGTATAATACCACAAAATCTTCATAAAAAATGAAGGTGCAGATCTTTACCAGCATGTAAGCTGGTAAATTTAATTGATATCCATGGTGTTACAGTAATTTACTCCAGTTAATAATCTGCCAGATGGAGTCCATAATCTTTCACCAGTAGCAGATGAAAATGGTGCTAAATGTAACAGAAAATACAGATTAGTTACATTAAAGAGAATTTTAAAAGACTGTTGCAGTTGAAACTTTAATTATTGCCTTGTGTTCTCCTTTGCAAATCCATTTGCTGTTTCTTACCATATAGCCCAATTGGAAATCTTGCTGGGTATGGCTCATATTTCTACGTGTGAGCATATTTCAAACCATATTTCAAGACAAAATAAAATGATGTAGTGATCCATCACTGGAACTCCTAACTACTATTCATACCGCTATTATAGATGGTTTGTATTTAAGAGGGAAGACTAATCATTTGAATAAGCTACAGAAGCTAGAAAGAGGATCACATAAAGAGAAAAATCTAGTTAAACTTGGAATCTACTTGTACTTTTCAAACAAAGCAAGAAAATAGTTATTGATAGTTATATAAAAAATGTTTATTATAATTGTTATATAAAAATTGAGGCCAGTAGTGACTGAAAGCAAGAAGTCTCATTTCTTTCTTGCAACTGAGATGTCAGGTCTCAGTCCAAGTACTTTAAAAATAGCTGTGATGGTACATACCTGAAGCCTGTGTCTATAACAGAAGACCTCACAGAAGCCTAAGAAGCTAGTATCAATACACAGCAGATTCTCTGATAGCTGATTCTTCAGGAAATTCCGAGAAACCTCCCTGATTACAAGGCAATTAAGGGAAGAATGTATGTTATAGAAAGGTGAGTGGCCTCAGAAACTGAGACTGAGGCAGGCATAAAGCATGAGAAGCAAGGTGTTTCTCATGTGAGCACGTTGAAAAGGAGCTTAATAGCACACAAGAACAGTCTTTATCATTTGTTCTCTTAACCATGAGAGTACACTCAATAAAGAATGGAAGGCATGATGTATTAGATCCACAGTTTGCTACTATCCTGCTTGAAAAGACAGCAGCAAATAGCATTCAATTGCTTTCCAGCCAGAAAGTTCATTACCATGACACTTAGTCCCTTTATTTATTCAAATAGTACTTACAATGCAGTCAAGGTTAACTTCTTTACTTTGTGACCATACGAACACTAAAACAGCCACCACTATGAGGAGATCCAGGTCCCATAGCCTAGTCTATGCCTGACTTCTCAATTGACATTCTTCAGTTGTCTGAAAATTTGCTCTTTCACTCAAGAAAAAGTATTAAATATATTTAAAAAATACTAGATTTTCCCATGGCAGGTTTTGAGCTTTTAAGGAAAACTTGAAAATATTTTGACTTTGTAATGTCACTTTTGTGCACTCTTGGTTCATCCAGGAATCACAAGTCATAAAGAGAAAACGGGTCCTGAGACACAGAAAGCATGAGCCAATGTCACAGCCAACCAGGTATGTGTCATCTGAAGCTGAAAACCCAAAATAGTTTGAGTCTGAGCTTGCACAGGGGACACTTTCATGAACATTTCATTTAATGTTCCTTTTTCTTACCTTCCTCTTTTATAGTTTTGATAGATCCCAAATACCCAGGGGACTCTAGTTCAGTTCTGAAAATAGCATTTATTAGGATATAATTCAATTGACATTTATTTAACTGTAAATTCCCTTAAGAACTTTTTATTTGCTGATGCTTGCTTCTCTTTACCTGGACTGAGGAAAAAAGAATGCTGGTGTGGCTCTGCAGTAAAGCCAAATATTAAATATTAAAAAAAAAATTAATAT
>NW_009920416.1:234748-264338 GCF_000696875.1 Nestor notabilis | reverse complement strand
GGAGCGTTAAGGGAACGTGAGGAGGAGATTGGTGGAGCCACGCTCTGCACCCCTGAGAGAAGCAAACACGCCACCTGGAACAGAAGAAATTAAGGATCTCCCCGCCTTGTTCCCAGCAGGCACATGGAGGGGACCTAAGAGACAGGGGAGGTTGGAAACAGGTATTACCCCCAGTTTATGTCACCTTCGCAAGTATCCCTCTACAAGAGATTTGGGGCCCTGGTACTTGCTCAAGAAAATGAGGAAGATGGTGAAGTAGAGAAGGGATCATTCCCCTGCACTGGGCACTGCTGAGGCTGCACCTGGAGTCCTGTGTTCAGTTCCTCACTACAGGAGAGACATTGAGGTGCTGGAGCAGGTCCAGACAAGGGCAATGGAGCTGGTGCAGGGCCTGGAGCACAAGTGTGATGCGGAACAGCTGAGGGAACCGAGTTGTTTAGCCTGGAGAAAAGTAGACTTAGGGGGGACCTTATCGCTCTCTACCTGAAAGGAGGATGGAGCCAGGAGGGGGCTGGTCCCCGCTCCTGAGTAACAAGTGATAGGACAAGAGGAAACAGCCTCAAGCTGCTCCAGGGGAGGTTTAGACTGGATATTGGGAACAATGTCTTCCCCGAGAGGGCAGTCAGCATTGGAACAGCCTGCCCAGGGCAGTGGTGGAATCACCGTCCCTGCAAGTGTTCACAAACTGTGTAGTTGAGGCCCTCAGTGACATGGGTTAGTGGTGGCCTTGGCAGTGCTGGGGAATGGTTGGACTTGATCTTTTAAGGTCTTTTCCAACCTGGTTGATTCTGTGATTCTATAGGTTAGGCAAGATCATTGAGGACCATGGCCAAAGGCACAACTTAAGGAAGACTACCCCCAAACCTGCCCCTTCGAGAGGAATATGAAAACAAGCTAACAACAATATGCCTGATGTGTTTGAGGTTCAAAACCTCACTGTGAAAGTGTAAAGGCTGTGAAAGCTTTTAACTTTTTCTTCTGTTTCCACATGCCAGCTGAGGCAGCCATAGCTATTGATTTCTTTGCGTCCTATGCAGTGGCATAACACGTTATTAGAGGAGAGTGGCAGTTAAGGGGTTTGTTCTCCCCTGGGCCACATCAATGGGAGCACAGGCTCCCCTGATTTGTGTTTCATCCTTAATTGCTTCTGAAATTACTTTGATGTGTGTAAAACCGTATCTGTTTCATGTGTCATGGAATCAAATTCTTGCTCAATGTATTGCTGCTTATTTTTGGACACAGAGCAGTGAATTTTTGTATACAGTGTTATCTTGCCAAAAGAAAAAAAATATCTGTAAAAATTCCTAGGGAATACATTTTTGCAGTTAGCAGCATACAACTGATACACCATAGTGAAACAACCCAATAACTGTGCTATCGTGGTTCTTGTGGTGGGTAAAAGAAGAAAGTCATCTAATATCCGTGCCTTGCCATTCCTCAACAGATTTCTATTAAACTAAAAATAGTTCATTTGGAATGATTTCAGTTCTCCAGGCATGAAGCAGAAAGATCTATTTTGGGAAATTAAACAGTTTTGACAGCTGTTAAAAAGACTTGTAGGTTGTCCATACGGTAAACCTAAGTTGCAGGTGACAAATCCTTGGATAAAGTCCGAGGCTTTCAGTACTTTTGGTGCAGCAGGGTTTTTTCTGGGGTTAGGCTGTAGTCAGGGGGAATTCAGGATTGATCCCAGATGGATACATAAACTTCGTCTCCCTTCTGGACACCTGCAGCCCTGCCCTGTTAATTTCTGATACATAGGAACAGGGAGACTGGCATGGATCAGATACAGTGTATTGTGCTGCTCTGCCTTCAATGATCTATTTCTAAACAGCCTCTTTTCTGGTGAATCACCCTACCCTAGAAACACTTCTATCACAGCCAACTGTATAATCCCCACAGGGATGAGAACAGCATGGGAATAATACCTAATTAAAACTGCAGTGAAGTAGGTCAGCTAATATTTCACAAACAACAGCAAGTGCTTGAATTGTTAATAGTTCAGAGTTCTTGTATTTACTCTGAGCAACAAAAAAATTTATATTGCCTAGAAACACAACGAAAGTGCAAGTGGGAAACACGTGCCACAGTGGATTACAATGATAAATATTCATGGCTTCCAGAGAGTGCTGTACCTTAATGCCTGTAGGTACATTTAACAGTGAATTAATGTTGTTACTCCCCTTCTTTTTCAAGATTGCAGGAGGATTGCCAGAAGAGGGTTAAATAGTGCCAGGTGAAAGAACAGATGAGAAAGCCCTGCTTTCAGTCACAATAAGACCATTGTGAAGAAATATAATCCCACTCTCGGATGCCACAATTGCTTATAATATCATAGAACTGTTTTCAGAAGTCCTGGATTCAGACTTTAGCCAAGTCTTCCGAGGCTTACTGGTCTGCAAAAATGAGATACAGAGTCACAGAATGGGTTGGGTTGGAATGGAACTTAAAGACCATCTAGTTCCAACTCCCACTGCCGCAGGCAAGGGACATCCTCCACTAGACTAGACTGTAGCCTGCTGTTGCGTCTTCTTCTCTTGCTATGCTTTCATCATTCTTTTCTCTGAGATTCATCACCTTTTTGGCTTCATCCTAGGGTGGAAGTAGCAAGACAAGTAGCAGCATTTTCAGTTACAGTGGGATCGAGGAAGTACAGTGACTGATGAAATTTATAATCATAGTGTTCAAAATGTTAATGTTTTTAAACTCTCAGAAACAACGTGTACTATTTGATTGTTTGCTATGACTAGCTAAATGAAGAAAGGTCTAGAGGCTTCCCAGAAACAGACGACCCCATTATGCTGGAATGCAGCAGGCACTTTGCATCTGACCATCTCTGCCCCAACAGTCTCGCAACTTATCCACAATGGTTTCATATGAGAAGCAGGTTCCCCCACTTAAAGCTGCTGTGAGCCCATGTTTCAGAGAAGAGCCCTATTTGAGCAGAGCACAAGTATTTGATGTGATAAAAAAGCCCCCGACCTTTAATTTCGTTTATAAATACTAACAAACCAATCTAAGACAAGACACCATAAGTTCTAGATATCAATTTTTATACATCTGTATGCATAAGAATACAGTTTAGTACAGTTGTGCGGAAGGTACTCTCTCAGCAAAGCTTTCAGGTGGTGGGAGGTTATAGTCTAACCTCTTACACTATCAAAACAGCAATTCCTCAATGACTAACCCACCAGAAAACATCTCCCCTAGCCTTACTAATGCCTCTCACCTTAAACATACTTCTTGAGTAGCTGGGCCTTTAAATAGAGGGGTACCTCACCTCTGAGTTCCTAGGAAGTAGGCAAGAAGCTTACGGCAGTCTGGGCTAACCTAAGTAAGTAGGTGACTTACTTCTGCTGAGTTGTTATGTGTAGGAGTGATTCCGTCTGGTGTTTTGAAGGACCTCCTCAAACCTTTCTTCGCAGGAGGTTTTTAAGACTCTCTGCAAACCTGGCACTTTGGTTGTCATGTGAGGTTTTGGAGCTCGATGATCATATCAGCTAATAGGATTTTGTGGTTGGCTTGAGAAACAAACAAGAAGACTCAAACAAAAACAACAACGAAAAAAGAAAGAAGAATTGCCTTTGATAACTTGAAGAAGGCCAGACTTTGATCTCTCCACTGCTTAGTACTTGATGACTTCATTTAAATGATGCAGATTCCCTTTGGAAGGAAAGGGTAATTGAACCTTAAAGAAGCCGTAACATTTTGGAGCTTGTTGCATTCTCAAGGTGAGAAGCCTGCATTGTACCAAATCCACACCTGAGAAGCCGTTATCAGGGAAAAGAGAGTTTTGCTAAAAGTCAGGCAGGGGATTTGCTATCTCCTTGGTGACCTGAAGTTACAGCTTTGGTCACTCTCTATTCACCCAATATTTGATCTACCAAAATAAGAAAGTTCCTAATGAAGCAGGGGAAACCAATGATTTTAGAGTTGGGTTACATTACCTATCCGAGCTGGAGGCAGAAAATTGTCCACACAGGTGTTGACTGAGTTGTGTTTGCTGTCAGAAAGCACAGGCTATTCCTTCAGGACTGGCAGCAGTCCTCTACTGGTGATGGACTGGCCCTGACCCTGCAGAACTCCTACAAGACTGGATCCAAAGCCACAGAGAGCCTATGCTGAAAAAACACCTATTCTCTGAAACATGACCAGTACAAGGCAGGAGGCATATGGCAGGTAGCTCAGTTACGGCAGTTTTGGGTAGGTACAAACACTGTAAACAGTTGAGTAGGTAAGACATCTTGTGAGCATAGGCAGCTTCAGATTTTGGCAGCTATTCAAACAGAGATTTTCTGAATCACTGTTTGAATTTAGGAATCTCAATGTATTGCATCCTCTTCTAGAATCACAGACTAGTTTGGGTTGGAAAGGACCTTAAAGCTTCTCCAGTTCCAACCCTCTGCCACAGGCAGGGACCCCTTCCCCGAGACCAGGTTGTTCCAAGCCCCTGTGTCCAACCTGGCCTTGAACACTGCCGGGGATGGGGCAGCCACAGCTTTTCTGGGCACCCTGTGCCAGCGTCTCAGCACCCTCACAGAAGATGAAGTCTTTCAATGGGTTTAGTCCTGAATCCCTCTGATCTTTGTATTCATCTGTAAGACGATGACTGCAATATGCCTGCAGCCATGGCCGTAGTGTAGTCCAGGCAAGTGCTAGCCCACAGCACTACTGTTGGAACTTGAAATTGAACATGCAAATACAGTAACAGTTCTTGCAGGGTCTTGGGACTGAGGTATTTATATTTAGTTAAAATGACCCACATTTAAAGTGAACAAGATTGAGCTATTCACATCCTAATGAGAAGAATTTGCCTTGGCCAGTCACAATGTGCTAGCCATGTGCCTGTTTTATAAATGAGATTAATGACTCAATCTGCAGTAAATGCTTCAGCAAGGAAAACTTATTTAGTTATACTAATTGTGTCACATATGTGCCTCCAAACACCAACTGTGCAGAACTGGATTTCCCTGTGGTGCTCAAGATGGCTGGCCTCTGTAGTTTTAGTAACACCGCTGCTCCCATTTCTTTGCAGCAGTTTGATTTTTGTGTTGAATGCTGCAGCCTAAATGCTGGTGTTCATAAGAAATCATCGTGTGCTATAATCCTCTCCATTAGTGAAAGGACAAGAGCTTCTCTCTCACATAAGCTGTTCAACCCTATTTTCCCACTATCATGAATAAAACGCAGACATTATTTATTTAGGCATACAATTAGTTTTTAATTGTAATGAAATAATGAATCATTGCCAGAGCCTTTAATTTGCTTGATAGTTGATTTTAATGGCTTTTTAAAAAACTAACATCGTCCATTTATAGGGCATAATGTATTGCTTTTAAGGAGTAAATTAATTCAGAGAGTTTCTTCACATTAATAATTACACCTACTTTTGCATTTGTTTCCATGTTCCTAACAGGTTTGTTGTGAAAACAGGATTTGCTGACAATGGACCAGCATCCACAGCTAGTGTAAATTAACTTTGCCACACAGAAATCTGTAAGTTGCTTTATACCAGCTAAAGTTCTGCCTCGCTTTGTCCATTATTCATCCTGTTATTTTGATACTGGGTTGTCCTCACATTTTTTCATGCTTTTTACATCATTATAGTTTTGACGTCAGTGGAATTACTCAGAATTCACAGTGGGGTTAACAAGAGAATTGCATGGAAGCATCGCACAATGGGATTTTCTTTCCAATGACAAATTTAAGATTCCCCCCCCCAACTTTTGTATGCAAATATAGTTGGTAAGAAACATAGTGTAGGTTTGAATAGTTTGTTTGGCTGTAGAATGATTTTATCTGTTTCTATTATTTGTGTGTTGTTAAATGTGCTTCTGATTTCAGCTGAAGCTATTAGTGGTTCCTTTATACATAGCTTCTGTCATACCATGGAATTCTGTACCCATTTACAGTGTAAAGGTTTAATTTTGTATCTATCTTGGCAAAATACTGAAATGAGGACTGCTACCCCACTGTCTCAGTGGTTTGTGCATTTCCAAGGTGGTCTATGAAAAATCCAGAGTAGACACTAGCGCCTTTGAAGCCTACAAAGCAACCCACAGTGCAAGAGCAGCCTCTTTGTTGCCTGCTTTGAAAACCACTCTGAAATAGTGTTCCAGGTTCTTTATTGAAAGTTAGCATGCCCCTTGGCTTCATCCTACCCTCCCGTGCTCAGCCTCGTGACAGCAGTAAAAATGATTAGTTTGTGCTCTGTTATATTTAGGTGATAGTCTTGGACAATAAACTGGGTGTTACTGAGTTCAGGGGCTTCACCAAGTGTGATGTATAGTCTGCAGATGGCCCTGAAGATGGTGCACGGGCAATTCCCTTCTGTAGAATGGTTTATGACTGAAACACAAATGTAAGGGTGTACCTGGCTGTGCTCACTGTACCCATATCATACAGCTGTGGAGCAGTGCTGTTAGTCATCATGGATGCAGCATGGACCACTGTCAGCCTGGTGCAGAGCGTGCCCTCTGTGGCCTCATTGTGGTGCTCTGTGAAACAAAGAGGTTGCAAAAGGGTTACAAAATTTCAGGATCCAGTGGGCAGCTCAGCCTGGAGAAGAGAAGGCACCAGGGAGACCTTTTAGCAGTCTTCCAATACATAAAAGGGGCTACAAGAAATCTGGTGAGGGACTTTTTACAAGGGCAGGTGGTGACAAGACAAGGGGTATGGTTTTAAACTGAAAGAGGGAACTTTTTTATTAGCTACTAGGAAGAAGTTCTTCCCTGTGAGGGTGCTGAGGCGCTGGCACAGGGTGCCCAGAGAAGCTGTGGCTGCCCCATCCCTGGCAGTGTTCAAGGCCAGGTTGGACACAGGGGCTTGGGGCAACCTGCTCTAGTGGAAGGTGTCCCTGCCCGTGGCAGGGAGTTGGAACTGGATGAGCTTTAAGGTCCCTTCCAACCCAAACCAGTCTGTGATTCTATGAGAACTTTGCTTATAATACATAGAATTTGTTTATTTCTGTTGTCTTGCCTTATGGAAGAGCTTTACAGACTTGAATATTGTTATATACTACTGTGTACAGTTATTAGACTTCCCTTGCTTAGCAAGCCTCATTGAAGGAAGAGAGAACTAAATTAACATGAAACCCCAATGTCTTACACTGTCAGCATGGCATCAGTTGAAAATACCTTACAGAAATGTGATATGCTGAGAGTGTACTATTCTGACTGCCTTCTTACAGGGAAGACTTCAGACTGAAAGGTTTTCCTTGTCAGGGTACGTGTGTTTGTATTCTGACCTAGCAGCTCTCTGGTGGTGGAGAATATCTAGGCAACTTTAGAAATTTCACAATACACTGATTACTTTGCACTGTCTTTTTGAACTCCTGATACAAAATCTTTGGTATAGACAGACCTGATTGCCAGTGGTATGAAAGAGAGAGTGAGGAACATGGAACTAAGCATTTGCTATAGGGTTTAGGATTACGTTTCCTCCACTATTTTACCTCAGTAGCTGCCTTCTCCTGGCTCTGTGAGAAGATCTGCATCCTTGGATCAGCTTATGGGGTTTTGTTCCAACACTTCAACCTCATATGTTAATAGCAAAAAGATGGAGATAAAATATGGTGCTGTGCACACCAGCTGAGGAGTGCTGTGTTATAAAATGGATTTTGATCTATCATGTGGCCCCATCCTGGGAGAAGTGATTTGACTGCAGTGTGATTGCAGCTACCTCCAGAAAGCATCCTGGCCAAGGCTAATCTTGTATTTGTTAATACCATACTACTGGAAGGTGCTAGTTAGTATAATGCTAAAAGCAATGTGAGAAGTGAGATACTTGGTTAAAAGAGTTTGTGTGTTGTTATTGCATGGGAAATCCCTAGTTGTCCTTTTTTTTTTAATGAAAAAAAAGTGAAGGCTTGGCAACTATGACTTGTTATTTGCATAGAACTATAGCTGCATAACATGAACAAACACGCCAGGTTTGTAATTCTGCAAAGTCCTCTGCTCCTTTTGTTCCTGTTAGCGATTAGGGAGAAAGAAACAAAACCCATTGATCATCCCTTTGCTCTCTTCCAATATTTTTGGTTCACACGATGTTATTTTTCCTACCAGGCTTGCAGCCATAGCTGACAGGCTTGTTTCTGTTAGTCTCTGTGGTCTGCTCTCCCATTTCCTATACATTTCTTAGCTGCTGGGTGGATGTTATTATGGCACATCCAACCTTTGGTATAAATAATTTATTCTGAAGGTTCAGTATGTTATAACATGTATGAAGAATCTTGCATTTATTTTTAATGCATCTGCTTCCCTGAGTGCTTTCTGCATCCAGAGCTACCACCAGAGAGAACTGTCAGTCTTCAAGAAAAAGAGAGAAACTTTTAGACCATGTAATTCTGTTTTTCTAGTTATAAATGATACACTTCTGGTGAAGAGTGAAGCAAATGGTTGTTATTTACCATTTTGAAGAACCTGCCTTGGATGATGTGCAAATGTCTGTTTGCATTTGGTGTGAAGTCTCTGTGAGCAACTCCCGTGCTCACCAGCACGTGACTTGCATGTTGATCCCTTAAGGGAAGCCAATGGAATCAGGAAAATATTGAAGGGCAGTTGTGTGACTGTTAGATGTAAATGCTGAAATCAAAAAGAGATGCAGCTAGGGCAGCAGTAGCCAGGAGTTTGTTACTAGAAGGCAGTGAAGGTGAGCTGGTCTCTGCTGATAGTGGTGAGGATGGTCATGGGTATCTGTGCAGTCAAATGGCAGTTTGCTCCCTTCATTCCTTCACAAACCTCAGCCTGCACCATGGATTTAAAAATGTGCAGGATTTGAATGTTAGATAGGCGTTATTTAAGGGAAACATTAATGGTTGTGGGAGGATGTTCTCTTTTTCCGTGGGGGTGGTTTGGCAAGGGGTTTGTAGGTTTTAGAAGTCTGTTTGAGATACCATCCTTGAATTTATGCTGATTTAGTGCTAAAACTGTATTAAGCTTAAAAACCAAGCAAACTTGCCTTATGTGAGCTGTATCAGACATGTTAGTTGAATTAAAATCTGGCTTGTCTACAGATAATACAGCAAATGGAGATCTAGCAGTTCAAGAGACATTGTCTGTAGTAGCTTGCCCTGAAAACTGGAGGCTGATGCTCTTTAATGTTTCTACTGACAGTCTAGGCAGTGATATAATCTGATTTGCAGACTTTCTCAGAGAAGAGAACTGGTAATAGTGTGAATAATGTCCAAGAGAGATTGAAAGAGGATGTGAAACTTCTGGAGTGAAATCACTGGAAGGATTCAACAATGATAAAAAGAAATGTTCCATATATCCTCATATAGCACATGTGGAGAATTAATTATTTGTTAGCCTTTTATGATGTGTAATATCATGCAGAGAAATTCTGAAACTGAAAACCAGTCCTGAAACAGGGAAAGTGATATGACAGCTACTGTTACAAGGTATATCACAGTGCAGAAGGTGGAAGGTAAAGTTGAACTAATTCAATTTCAGAATAAGAGGAGCTTTCCAGGCGCAAGGAAGGAGAAGGAACAAAGAAGGGACTCCACAGAAACAGGATCATTAAATGCTGAGGTAGTTTACCTGATGAGTGGACACCAAGAATCTTTCAAATTCATGTCACAGTGGATTTTAGGCTGTGCTATCTGTCTGGATTAATGAGGAAGAAAACAAAATTTTCTCCTTCAGTCTAAGTGTATTCTTGAAGTTTTGGGTTTGAATTCCCTAGCTAGTCTTTTCAGTTAGTTACTGAAATTTGTGCTTCAGTCAATTGTCTGCAGGCCTTAAGGAGTGTGTGCGGGTTTATTATGATTTTTTTATCCCCCTCCCTTTAAATGCACAACTAGAGAGATGCAGTCAGAGCTGGAAAGAGGCCAGAACTCAAAGCCTGGACGTTTATGGGTGGATGCTGCTCAGTGCATTCTCTGTTTCATCATTCTTAGCTACCTGGCTAAGAATGTGCATACTCAGGATCAAATTCCAATCTATTTTAATTAGAGGTTTTGGCTCGGTGAATGGGCTGTGCTGTCCAGCAGATCAGACTATATAATATAATGGTCTTTTCTGGATTTAGCATTAGTACATAGAGCTAGGTTGGTCTTTACCAACCTTATGCTTGTTGTGTGAAACTGCATTGGCTTGTACTAATACAAGCCATGAAAATGTCAGTGCTGAGCAGTACTATGAACTAGTGGAGTTGCACTGAAATTAAAGGTGTTACGCTTGCTTAGAGTAGTGGAGAATTTGGTCTGCAGCATATGGTATCTACACAGTATTGAAAAAAAATAAAATCCCCAAACTATCAGATCGCAACTATGTTCCCTTTAAAATGACAAGTTCAGGTACTATGTCATGTCTCCTAAAAAAACTAATTAAAAAAATGGTTTTATACACAGAGCATAAAATATCTTCTATCTCTGTTTCTGCCAATACTGTTCTTTCTTTGGCTTGATTGAACCAGCAAATTGCAGACTAGGTCTGATTCCTATTTCACTTGCTTCAGTTTTATTCCTTTGCTTATACATTAGCTTCAGTTAACTTACTCTAGACTTACACTGGTCTGAGTGGAGACAGAATCAAGTCCAGAGATTTGAGCTTGATTTTTAGCTATTTACAAACAACTTGGGCAAAAAGAAATGGAGAACAATATTTGAAAACGTGGTATTACTTTCAGGGTTTTTTCTTTTTATTAAGCATTGTTTCCAGGAGACCAATCTTTTACTTACACTGTGTTTTCTTCCCAGTGATGGGAATGGGTAACAATAGGCATGTTAGCACAGGCTATAGCCTTCTCTGCAGCATGTTGATGCTATGAAATGTGCTCATTCCCATATCTAACGCTGTTATCTAGTGGCTGCATGCTTCTCTTAGTGAATCAGTACTTTCTAAATCTACGTGTGGGATCTACTTGGGAAACCATTTTCCTGTGCCTGCCCCATTTGTAGAAGTTGATACAAGCAGCAAATGCCGCAAGCAGAGTAAATCTGAAATGAACTACCCTTCCAGGCCTTTGCTTTCTGTGTATGCTATGCTTTACTTGCCCCTAGCAAGTTACAAGTGAGAGTGAGAAACATGACTTTTTGAGGAAAAAAACAAGCCATGGCCTTACGAATAAAGGAACAATAATAAATAAAGGGTAAATAGCCCTTGCCATGCTGAATTAAATACACCCACAAGCCTGCACAAGCCATTTGTAGCACAGCATGGGCCTGCTTTTTCCTTTTCTGTGCCACAGTGACTTCTCTGAAGCCCATGGGCCTCATTTTGCAGGAGATGAATCTCCATACAGACAAGTCTACCTGCTGGCCCTGCCTGCACTCTGAGCCCAGGAGCTCTGCTAGCTTTGATTTGGGAGCTACATAGACACCAAAGCATGCCCAGTACCTGTCAGTAAGAGTCATGCCTAAATCTTCTCTATTACCATTGAGGCAGTATAAAACTTCCTTAGGTCCCATTGCTGGGCGATACGCAGTGGCGTTAGCTTCACTGCTGCCATGACTTAGGAGTTGTACAAGCATAATTATGGAGGCACACTGTGAGAAATCTAAAGCTTCTCCTTTATAGGCTGCCTTTATGAGGATTAAAGCCATTATGGATATCAAAGATGTTAGGAGCTACCAAAAGCAATGGTACAGTACAAGCCTACTGGTTAGATGCTAGCATATGTAGTGGTATCGAGCTTCTTGAATGAATAACCTTTTAAGAGGACAATTAATATTCAACAGACATGCTTGCATGGCAAGTGTTTGAAGTGCAGAAGCTGTGTACACATTGCTTCTCTTTCTGACTGTCCCTGAAAAGAGTTTTTGGAGTAATGTGATTATGTATGACATGCAGGCAAGTCCTTCTGACATGAGAAGTCTAGATCCTAGAGAAATTCCCAGAGAAAGCTGTGGTTAAATCAGCAGAATTTACATGCAGGTAAAAATTGCTTAGCCAGCTGCAACATTCTTCTAACAGCACCAGCCTGGTCCTTGAAGTTTATTGCCCACTGCTGTGCATTGAGTTGCAATTGTCAGATTAATGTAGTTTTAAAACAGTGAAGCTCCTGCATCCTTGCTCTGAAGGCAGGTGGTAGTTCTGCTTGCACTGCTTTTTCAGGAGTGATACACATGCACTGGTTGAACTTTAATTGGTACTCTGCACTGTTCGTACATCACCTTCTAATTAAGTATAGGTTTGCATAAGCCCAAAGGCATTGCAACAGGCAAAGCTTAGACTTGCACTAGACTAAATGCTGCCCTAAGCATACTGCTGAGGTCAATCCCAAGTGGGTTATCATATACTGCATGGATGAAGGTATTTTGACTGCTAAATCCTGCCTTGCAAGGCTTTATGCAGTAGTGTGGTGGTATATGTAGCTTGTATCCTTAGCTCTGTGCAGGGAAGGCGCCTGGCTCTGCAAGCTTTCTACAGCAAGCAAACCTGACCCAAACCAGACCTTGTGCAGAAAGACTGTGCTTTAGTTGGTCTGTTCTTCAGTCATCATAGCCATAGCACTTTATGAATGGAGGTGCAGAACAGCCCCATGCCATGTGGTATTCAGCTCTGCCAGGCTACACAGGACAGGCACGTCAGACGTCTTTCATATGCACTTGTCATTTAACAGGATGGGGGCCAGCTAGTGTGTCTCCTCTGTGGCGTTGTCAGCAAGCCTCCTTTTCCATCCTGGATTTATCACAGCCCATTTTTCCCTTGACCAATTGTTCAGGTGGTTGCTGCTGTTGCTATGCCTTCAGTAACAGCCCACCTCTGATGTTATAGGTAACATTTCTTTCTGCCAGGCCCCCTGTGAAGGTGGTGCTGGCACACTTCCAATGGCTTTTGATAGCAGCAAAGTTTATTGATCCTAATACCTCTCATTTGATACAAGTGCTAAATCTTGGACTTCTCTGCGTACCACTGTAGAGCTTTTTTCCCCTGCACTGTACTGTTGAACTGCTGCCTCTTGTTTCCTCTTTGCAGCCCAATTCAAGACCTTCTCCGCTTTCTGAGACTGCTCTCCTTACAGTTTTGGATGTCTCTTCTGAACTAGGGAGACATAAATGGGAAGAGAGGGGTTTGTCCCAATGCTGTTTTAGAGAAGCCAATCCTGCAGTAGCAGCAACTGAGGTCTGTTGTACGGGAGACTCGGAGACAAACCTCTGATTGCTGGCAGAGCAAAGACCTCAGCTGGGGTTTATCCCATTTCTGGTGAGTGCCTCATTGAGGAGGGTGTCTGATACAGTGAGTGTCTAATGTTTTTTGGTTGTCATTCACCCCTCCATAGCTTGCTTTAATTCAGCCTTGGAACAGCAATTCTCCAACCACCACATGATTCATGGGCACCTGTAGGCAGGTAGAAGTGTCAGATGATTTAGCACTGCCATCACTTGCTATTAGGTCCATGATCATCTGTGTGTGTAACACGCTACAGCTGGAAAGAGCAGAGCGACCTAAAGGGCAGTCTGCTTTAGGAATTTGAGAGCAACAAGGTAGTAATTTATGCCTGGGAGCTCTACCCTTCGGCTTTGCCTATGCATCCCCTGCTTTTGTTTATTTAAAGCAGCTGGTGCATGATACCATGCTCCAGGCAGTAGATGGGGATGAGGATCCTGAGTAGAGAGCATTTAACTTGTCAGTCACAATTGTGTCTTCACCTGGAGTGTGAGGATTCACGTGGAGAGGACTGAACACCCAACCTAGGCCGCCAAGCCTCCCAGTGCCAGAAGCTAGAAGGCGATGAGGCAGCAGCAAGAGCTGTCTGCCCTTTGTCTCTGCTACAGCTGACAGGGTTTATGCGTAAGGAAGGTATGAGAAAGCACTTTATTTAAACAGCACGTTATTATGGCTTTGTGTGCATGTGTGTACTTGCACAGATGTGAGGAGGGCAGCTTTAGGGGGAAATATAGTTGTCTCTGATTAACATAACTGCACGTGTGCCAATAAGCATAGCAAATTGTTAAATAAGAGAGAAGCCAGTCAATATAAAAGACTAACTGCTAGTATTTAAAAATGTAGCCCTTCGGCAGCCCACCTCGCATACACATGTCTCTGAAGCACAGAAGAGGTAAAGCAATTCCCATCTTGCCCTGGTTCATTGCATTAGGGGACCTTGAGAACAGGAAATGGCATCTAGAAATGTGGAGCTCTCCAAAAGACAGACTTTCCCATTAATGTCGGTGAAATGATTTCTAGTTTCATAATAAAGCCCTCTGCATAATTCTTCCACTATTTATGTATCTCATAAAGATTCAGCTTGCATGGAATGAAAGGCAAAAGGGGAGAGAGGGAAGAAGAGGTAGAGGGGGAGAAGGAACCCCAACAATTAATCAGATTACTTGCAGACTGGGGAACTGACAATGAGTGTACCCTGTCCTAGAAAAGAAATGGTTGAAGCCACATCATATTTATTTCAGGAGTGCAGATGAGAGCGAGTGTGTTGTGTTAGGTTCTATACTTCACATCGCGTTTTCTCCCTCTGCTGGCAGTTGGATACAATGAAGTTGTAGCCGGTAGAAAACAAACTCTCAAAAGACTGAAGCATTTAGGAATACTCAAAAGCCTGTGATATACGTTGAAAAATTAGGTTGTACCATACTTTAGTCCCGTTAGTCGTGGAAATGGCTGACAGGCATCCCATATACAAATCAGAGTCATTCTTACAGAAGCTTTAAAGTACAGCTAAATGCAGCCCTCTTCCCTTTAGAGAGGCACAGATATCCTCACTTGTAAATGTTACAGTAAATATAGCCTGCAGAATCAAACTTGGCAGTTACTTATAATTTTCTTGAACAACTTCAGGTCTGTAATTTTAGAAATAATATTTCTAGGTTTAGTGTTACAATGACATTCTGTGTTCTTACAGCAGTTCCTGATTCTTCACATTGGTTTTTTAGTCTTACTTTGTTTTGAAAGTATTTCCATAATACATAGACCTAAGGGAAACCATTGCTAAAGCAGATAGAAGAAAAAGATTCTGCCCTATGTATTTAAAAAAAAAAAAAAAGATTAATTTTGTTCCAGTGTATTTTTTTAAAACAATGGGTTTCTAAATAAATTTATGTAAGCTTACTGGCAGTAAGTATTTATTAATAATACTGCCCTATAGGAGAAAATAAATGCTACAGACTTACTTAAAAGAAATGACTAGCAAATAAAAATATGAGCCTGACTATAATGCAGATTCTCCTTTCTGCTCCATAGGACTGGGTATTAACCTTGAAAATGATGTTATTCTAATGACTACACACCATAAACTGTAAGTCTTAGAAATATATATTGACTTTGCATGGGAATGATTATATATTCCCTGTAGCAAGTCAGAAACAGTGGTATTGAATTAATAACATTAAGCTTCTTAACTATTATTTGTGATATTGTATTAAACATTATAGCCATTTTATGGTTGAATAAACTGAGGCAGAAAGAGTTTGCTCAGCTGACTCTAGGAGTGCTGATTTCTAATCCTCCTTTTATTGATACACATATTAAAGGCAGGTGGAGATTTTTTTTTGCTTTTGAAGGGATGCATTTAGAGCAATAGCTGATGAGGCTTAGAGAAGTAAAGTGTATTTAGTAGGAATTTAGCTAGGGGAAAATGCTGGCAGATGCTAAGGAATAGTCATGTTAAACAAAGACATCTGTGAGGAATGACAGTGCTGCGAGGAGTAATTCTGGTTTCAGCATTAATGGAGGACTCAGAGCTGCCATGGTTGGGGCTGGGATGTCAGAGGGACTTTTCAGTGGTGGTGTAGTTCAGTTGAAGGAGCCAGTTAAAAGCACAGAAAGGGTACAAATAGGGAAAGCTTTCAAACACAGCATTAATAGTAGTAGTTACACTAGCAATAGGAGCATCTTGAATTTTCTTCATAACTTCTCACCACTGTTCAGTTGTCCACCCAAGTCCAGCTCCTTGATTTTATTAGTTCTCCTGCACTCAGAAAAGTGAATGTCTTGTTTTATTATTTTGCTATAGTCACCTACATATACATATGTATGTAAATGTTATTTATTTAAAGATTTATTTTAAAGATTAGAGGAGATCTATATATATTAACATTCCCAACAATGGATGGGGAAGTTTCATGCACAGACCTTTGCATTATTACAACTGTGTGCAACAAGAGTGAATCCCCTTCACTCTTTCAGTTTCTTGCTGTGACCACGGCTTGTCCAGAAAAGCACAGGTTGTGGAGTTCATAGAGATACATCCTCCTTGTTCTTATGGCTGCAGTGGCTACTTTAAACCTGCTTTTTCCTCTATCCTAGATGGAAAGATAATTTAAAAAATAATTGCCTCTTCCTTTTCTCCCACTGTTAATTCCCTGTGGTTGAATACAGTGACACCATGTGTAATGTGTAAGGCTCTCCACCCTCACTCCCCACCCCCCTCCAAAGATAGCAATTCATTGTTTTTGTTTCCCAAATACATTAGCATCTTTCTGACTTTAGGACTCAGACTCTTTTGGTGTAGTTTTTTGTGAGCGAACTGCTAAAACATTTTCAAATAGTGAGAAATACTAAATGCACACTCTTGTTCCTTGAATCATTACTGTTCTCTTTGGGAACCTTATATAAAGCTTGATGATGATTTGACAAGTAAGGAACTTCCAGAAGTGGTCTTTAGAGTGGACATATGTAAGACATGATATTGTTAGGAATGGATACATGATATTGTTAGGAATGTAAATCCTACAGATTGAACTGTGAGGCAGTGCCTAAGAAAAGCGTCTTAAATAGTCAAAGGAAAGTCCTGGGCTCATTTCTACAAAGCCTAGAAGGAAGGTACCTAGTAGAGTATTTCATAACGATATGGTTGGTTATGCCCTGAATTATGACTGCTGGATGAAACAATAAAATTATCCTGTGCTAGTAGATGGTAGAATTGGATGGTTTGGCTTGGAAGGGACCTTAAAGCTCATCCAGTTCCAACCCCTTGCCACAGGCAGGGACACCTTCCACTAGAGCAGGTTGCTCCAAGCCCCTGTGTCCAACCTGGCCTTGAACACTGCCAGCGATGGGGCAGCCACAGCTTCTCTGGGCACCCTGTGCCAGCGCCTCAGCACCCTCACAGGGGAGAACTTCTTCCTAACATCTCATCTAAATCTCCCCTTTGTCAGTTTAAAGCCAGTTGTTCAAGTGGGGCAGGTAAGTCCAGATTTTTTTTAAATATATTTATTCTTTTTGCTTCTGAATATGTAAAGAAATGAAATAATTATATATTTGCATCTAAGTGCATAGCAGTCATGCACTATAACCTTCTACAAATGTGCTCAAATAGATGATCATGCTAATGAGAACACGGCTAACTTTGGTAACTACTTTATTTTTACAGGGCAAAACGAGGTTTTGCTTGGGCATTTCTGCTCTCATAGCTCGTTCTGTCTCCCTTCCAGGACTTGAAAAATGGGCCACTAATTCACAGCTGGTTTTAGGTTTTGGTTTGGTTTTAGCCTAGCTTGCACTTGCTAGCTCCAAAGAATTAAGTTGCTCAAAGGGCAAGAAAAAGCATGGGAAGGGCTAAAAACTAGGGTTAAATACTTGGTTTTTTTCATGTCTGCTTTTATTGCTATATGTTAACGGATTCTTTTATGAATTATGATGCAGTGTATTTTCATGCTGACCCAGCAATTCATCTGCTGTGTGTATGCCTGTCAGCCCAGTCCTGGTAGCTTTTTGCGCTACTAACACTTCACAGTATGGAAAGACACATTAATGTGTTTTTAATGTGTTTTAAGTATATGGTCCTATTGGGCTTGTAGGATGTTGTAGCAGATGGATTTCATGTAAGTAACAAGTATATTTAACCTAAAGAAGCAGAAAAATATGTCACTGTGCCATGAACCTTCCTTTCAAAGTAGGGAGCTCTCTCCCTTACCTTTGGTGTCAGCTAATTGAGATGTTCATAGGTAACATTATTGTTTCATCTTTCAGTGCACAGTATTCATGCATGTAGGAAGATGTCTCACAATTGACCTTTAGAAACAAAAGGTATGATGCAAGAAAGCTAGCAAGAGGAGGAAGGGAGGAATGGGAGGGAGCCATCAGGAGATTATTTAAATATTCCCTGTATCAATAAACTGAAAAGTGAATGTAGTGATCATTGAGTGCATTTGCTTCAGCCAAGAAGAGTTTTGCTTATATTTTGACTTGCTTCCATATCTTTCTTTCTTCCCTTTGTCAGCTCTAGCCTGTCATAGTCTTGCTCATGTCCTGATACACAAATGTGCTGCACTGTCAGTCCAAATTTGGTGTTTTCCTGCTATGTGAGGTACATGTTGCTTGTATATCATGGAATAGCTTAAATCAGGATGGTGCTTGAGCATATGTGCAGTGAAGCCCAGGCAACACCACAGTTCTTCCACACTGGACGTGCTTGCTTTCTTATGGGTCAGGGAGGTTTGAGAGACTGATCTAATACATTACAAAGCATGCATTATTCAATGAATGTTTCTTCTTTTCCTATTTCTTTTGAAATCCCTAAAACCTGTCAAATATTATCAGCAAGTCAGTATGTTATTAATTCCAAGTCTTCAATTTATTTTTGCAGAAATCTGTAAGCAATACTGAACAGTTGGTTTTTTTTTTTGTTTTTGTTTGCTTTTTTAACCAAAAATAAACTGTGGTTTGCATATTGCTTGCAAGAATTTACAGAAATTCTGTATTGCAGCAGCTGGCAAAATATAGCATGTGCTGTGGTTCCTGTCTTCTGTCAGAAAGGCTTCTGAGTAACCAGTGGATTTGAAAGTATAGATCTGAAAATAAGTTACAGTAAGTTCAGGATTGCTTATATACTTCTGGGAATATGGGCATAAACATACCAATTTCTCTGTTTAGTTGTTTCTAAGGAGTTGCATAATGAAAAGTAACAGACTCAGAGTGAGTAATTGCAATGAGTTGGCCTCTTGAGCCAAAGCACAGCTCTGTCAGGGTCCTAAAAGGAAAAGTGAAATAAAGGGAAGAGAAATTGGTGGTCTCAGATACAGTGTGGGGAAAAAAGGAAAACAGAAAGATCTTAAGATTTTTTTCTGAATTTACATACACACATTTAAAATGAAACTTCTTTTTAAAGAAAAGATAGGGCAGTTTAGGTTGCTCTGCCTCTCCAATGTACAGTTGTGGAAAAGTAACTCAGGCTTTATATTGAATTTACAGTGTTTGGTTCAGCAACTTTATACAGCAATAACAGCATTCCCTGTTACTGTGTTTCTATAGTAAGTATGCTATACATTCAACATCTTCTATTACTTTTTCTGTTGATCCACTCAGACAGTTGTTCATAGATCAACTCGTTTTGAAAATCTACATAATCTTGCCTATTTGGCATCTATTGGGTAAAATTGGGTAAATGCTATGGTGTTCAAATTGGAAGCAATTACATTCTCTATTTCTGTCTTTACCTTTGATTATAGTAATTGCTAATCTTGGTATTTCAAATATTTTATTAGGCTGCCTCCACTCTAATTTTTCCACTGTCTTTGTAATATGGCCTTTTTACAAGTTCCCTGGAAACAAAATTTCTACCTAGTTTAGAGATTTGCTGCACAAAGGACACTTCAGTTGCAAATGTAAATGAGCTATTGTTCTGCATAAAGGGTTGCTTTCTATGGCTGGGACCTCTCCACCAGCAGAAAACAGCAGTAAGGAAGGAAATGTGTGGACTAAGCAGGAGGTGATCTGCACTTATTCAAGCTTGGGAGTTCCCTTTGGCTGTGACTGCCAGTGGCACTGGAGTGAAAACAAACATTACAGAGCTGAGGGAAGGGAAAAAGCCACAAAGGGAACAAGTGGGAATGCACGGTGCTGCACTTCATGAACAGAAAAGGGGGAGAAGGATCAGACAAGGGTGCTGTGTCCTCACACTCATTTCCTTAACTTTCCCTAAAGGCAGTGATGTTTGTTCTATCTGTAATTCAGCCCAGGTTTCCAAAACAGTCAAAGCTTGAAGAAAATGACCCATGTTTTGTGAGTTGTTATAGTCTTTATCCTTACTGTAAGGCTTCCATGCCACCTGCATTTAGGGATACTGAATTCACCTATGGAGGTTAGTGTTTCTTTCCATTGGCTGTGAAAGGAGTCTGGAAAGATTAGTTTCCCAATGAAGGAGTCTAGAAAGCTTACCCATAGTTAAAGCTTGCCCATAGTACACCTTCCTTTTATACTGTCCTCCTCTGTGATATTTTGGAACAGAAATATTTTGTCTGGTTTCTCCCTTAAGAAAGTTATATTTGGAGACTGCTGTGCAAGAAAAGAGTCTCTGCAAACTGATGCAGAGTATTATTATTCCTCCCCCCATTAGTTTTTACTTGCCTTGGCTTATTTTTATAGTTTTGCTTTTCTTCTTCCTCACCAGATTGTTTATACTTAAAAAGAAATAAGCCTTCTGCTTGTTGCATAGTCAGTTCTCTTTACATTTTTCTTAAGTTAACATTGGTTTCTGTTGTCCTTTTCCATGTTTAGACATAGCCAGGATAAATTTCAATGACAGCCTCTCCAACTGTTTCTAAATATTCCTCACTTTGCTCGCAGACCAATTTCCATATGTTACAAAATCTGAATCAAAATTCCGCAAAGGCATTCTTACCATCCCTCCAGCCATCATCCCAAAAGTGGTGGGGTTCAGCTTGTTCAGGTGGAGCTTGCTTTCTACGCCCCCCCAGCACCAGCAAATCTGTTGGGAGTAGGAGGATGGATGGAGCACGCCACCCACAGCCACCTGCTCTGCCAGAGGGCCCAGAGCTTGCCAGCACAGTGCCAAGGCACCAGCTCGGGTTGGGAGTCTGCGGGAGGCACAGATCAGTGGGGAGATGTGCTACTTCACTTCTCCCTCGCTTGCTCCCTCCTGGGTAACCTTTGCTGACAAAGAAAGAGCCTGATGGTTGGGTTTTTTTGGTTTGTGTTTTTTTTAGTCTCCCTCCTGGCAAGTGTTTTGCTCATCAAAGGGGTTGGAGCTAGATGATCTTTAAGGTCTCTTCCAACCCAAACCATTCTATGGTTCTATGGTCCTATTTAGTCAGTTGTAAGAGAATAGCCTTAGTTTTCTAGCTACAGTGAAAAATGTGCAACGCAGTTAGTGTATCATTACTTCCTCAGTAAACTGCTTAGCAGTGTGCACAACCTTGCTCTTGGAATGATAGCTTCTATATTGGAGGTGTGACTGCCAGGGGAGGAGGCTTCATCACTTCTACAGGGACATTATTTTTATGTAGACAAGGCCTTAAACAAGGTCTTACTGGATTCCTTTCTAAAAAACCCCCAACAAATCCTAAAACCTACAAATGGCACCAAACCAAAAAAACAACCCACCCAAAAACCCCTAAACCACCCACCCCCCCAAACCCCAAACCCAATAACAAGCTTCAAGTCTCATGTATGAAAAATAGAAGCTACAGCCTCTTTTTGCCATATAAGCACCTAAGTAGCATCAGCAGGTGGAATGTGGCTATTCAGCTGTACTGCCTGCAGGCGCTGCAGCTTCGCTGTAGTCCAGTCTCTCTGACTCTCCTTACTCAGTGGGAAATGGGTATTCTCTCATGGAAGACAATGAGATTCATAAAATAGGAATTAGGTCACTGATTACTCTTCTTTTAATATTAGCTGAGCTTACTTCTCAGTTATCCATTAGGTTAATTGCAATTCCATGAATGAAGTCCCCTGAAATGTCATTATTATTGATTCCCCAAACCTGCAGAACTCTGTAATGCCAGGATCTAATCAAACATGTGTTGGCTAGATACAGATTGCCCTAGATTAGCCTACTGTCCATAGCGGAAGAAAGCAGGGCAGCTTCCAGTACATCTGGATGCCTGAACTTGCCCCAGGGTTCAGGATGGTCTCAAGCATACTGCAAAGTGCACTATGGGCTGTGTGCCAAGCCCAGTTCTTCTGCAGCTATCTCAGAAAGGCTCGCTGATACCCTCTCTCTTTGCCCCTTTTACGTTGTTCCTTCCTGTTTTTTACTGCAGACATTTCTACTCTGCAAACCTGTAGAGTCCTGAGTATTGTCTGATGTGGGCCATGACTACTTTCTCTGGGACAGCTCTTCTAGTCTTGAACAGCACAACTGTACTTGGTGTTCTTTGGGTAAAATTGCATGCCTGGAGATGACTTGGCACAGAGGCTGGCTTTCATGCTAACCAGATACTTTTGCAGCATCTAACAGCATTGGGTACCAGGATAAGTGATGTGTGGAGCACATCACCTGACTGAACTTGGGCCTGGGGAGGTAACTGCTGATTTGCAGGTATTTCTGCAGTATGTACTTGATTTCTTAGGAATTCTGGGCTGTGGGGAAAGAGGTGGGGACCATCTGGTTGTCAGGACACACAGATTTTGCCATGTGGACATGGACGGCTCTAGAGGCAGCAGGATGATGCATGCATTGCAGAACAGCATGTGCTCACAGCCACTCTAAAAGTACTTTTGCATGACCAGGTATGGTGGCACAGCCACTGAGCTCAAATAGATCCTTTCTGTAGACTTTGAGTGCAAGGCCATCATTCTCTTATTCTCTTGGTGGGGGAAAGGAGTCAGTAATAATAATCCTTAGCTTGATTTTCACTTTGTTTTTTTTCCCTATGTCTGAATTCCTTTGGAAGTTAGCTAAGAGAGGGCCATGATTCAAAAAATGCTCGTGAGTGTTCCTTAAGAGCTTCTTAAATACTTGTATTTAAAAGAACATCAAAAGAAGCAGCGAGCAGACGGCTGTGTCTCTGTGAGAGACACAGAAACTGAGCATAAGAGGTTCAGTACCTAAAGAATAACATGGAGTTATATTAGGCTATAAAGATAATAATATTGAGGGCTTTGCAATCCCCCAGTCTCCCAATGATTTCTGGTCATATAGTGATCTTTTTGCAATGCCTTCTATTTTCTTTACTTGCATTGTCACATAAGTAAGGTGTCAAACTTGTAATACTCTGTGAGTGGTATTCCCTAAATCACAGTGATCTAGTACACTGCTTTGACCTTTTCAGGATTGTGTGACTTGGTTGGCTGGTCTTTCTATTTATAGCTGTGCTGAGTGGTATGGCATGAATGAGTGGATACCAGCTAATGAAGATAGAGAATACCGGAAAAGTCAAGTGAAGGTACTATGTTAGAACATAATCTAATATTTCACAGAATGTGTAGCATTAAGTATTGAAATGCTGATAAATCATTCTTGTGACAAAATGTATAATGAGATTAGAAATTTCAACAAAAAAGAAACATTAAGCCTTTCTAATGACATAGATTGTGCCTGGGTGGGGAAATGGTGTGAATTTAACTTGATCTCATTATACTCCTAATTTTGTAATCTTATTTTCCTCCTCAGATCCTTCACTTAAGAAGGCAGCAGTGTGTGTGTATGTGTGTGATTGGCTGTGATATGTTCTATTTTTGGGAAAAGTTACTTAATCCTTCAACTTGAGTGCACCAGGAAGCGAGTGATCCTCAAAGCAGGGGGAAACGTCCCTCCTAAGATGTGGAAGAGTCTTTTGGTTCTTATTCAAGGTTCTGAAGAATGCAACCAGCATTGACTAGCTCCGTAAATCTTCCTCATTCCAGTGGTTTCAACCCATAGAAAGACTGTTCCAGGCTGTGAGGAGAGACACATGCAGAATAATTAGAGCAGAGAACTCCACTGCCGCAACATAGATTACAAAGATGAGGTTTCAGCCGTGAGCGCTGAGCAAAAGCTATGGTTTGAACCACAGCACACCTGCAGTGGACCTTGGAGCCTTTCTCAGCCAGTCATTACCCTCTGGATCATGATTTCTTACTCACTTGCTCAATGAAGTGGATGGCTGAGGGCGAGGCAGGAGAGAAATGAAGAATGTTATTTCTTTGGAGCAAGTTATGTCTTTTCTCTTTCCTTATTTACCATATTCTTTCAGATATGCTGTCTAAGCACTAAATGATTGTCAGAGCCTGCTCCCAAGGCTCTGACAGTTTTTAGCTGCGCTCGTTTGTCCTGAGAGGATAAAGGACATAAGAAGAACCTGCTTATTTCTATGCATCCATAACAGAAGATGTGAGCACATGCAGGAGCATCTTTCCCAACATGCATACATAGCTCAAGTCACAGCTGAAGTTGACAGAGGCCTGACCTAAAAAATCTTGTATGATCTCCTGCCTTGTCACTGAGGAGGAGAGAAATAATGTAGAATCCAGGTTTTAAGTTGCTGTCAGGGCTGCATATGCAGTGATTTCTTTCTCAACCTTGGACTAGGAATATGCATGAGCAAGTAATGAGACATTTAGGAGCTTGAATTAGTCTCTTCTCTTAGCAACTTCCTTCTTCCCACACCTCAAAACACTCCAACCAGTCCTTCCCTCTTTATAATCCACCTCCAGCATTTGAGCAACAGAGAAGCTTCCAAATGCAACTGCTTTCAACAGGAATCCATCTAACATAAATGTCTAGCCAGAGAGAGGAGATGTGGGGAAAGCTGGATGCAAGAAGCTTGCTTCTGCCCCACTAGCTGAGACACCAGGGCTAGGAAGCTACCACCAAGAAGCTGTGTGCTTTGCACACAGACTCCAGCCTCCTGGCTGTGCTGCCTTACCTGTGTAACTAACAGCTGTAGTATAATTGCAATGCACAATTCAGTCCTATTTTTTTCTAGTTTTGGCTTTGTCAGTTCATGGCTTGCACAGCACTTACTAGAGGATCTCTGGGCTGTGGGACATCCATGTGGAATTTACAGCAGGTGTGCCTGTAACTTTGTTCTGTCCTTCTGAGCTCCTGGGGCTCTCTTTCCTCATTTCCATTTATCCACCATTCACTTCCAGCTATCCCACTCATTCCTGTTTTCAATCTCTTTCCCAGCCTGTCTCTCGATGATAACCACTGAACAACTTGGTGCACCCCTCCTCCACTCTTCTGGTTTCTCTCTCTTCCCAGTTGTCAGTTGTAAGGCTCCATTTCCCTAACTGTTCTTTGTGTCCCTAGTATGAGTCCCTGCCCATCTGTTTCGTTACTGCTGACACTGTGATCCCCATGTTGTCTTTCTCTCTACTGCCCCAGTCCAGCAGAAATCTAAGCAGAAAAACACAAGGTGAAACATCCCCTGTCAAATCTGTGCTAAGTTGCAGTAGCCCATCTCTGGGAATTGAGGTGCTAAACAGTAAATAGCTTTTCCTAAAAATAAGCATGTTGATACCGAGGGAAAGACATACAAAAGCTTTTAGGATGGTTGATGTGGTACAGATTTTCACAACAAAGGCAACAAAAGTACATTTTTATCACAAAAAGTGCCTCCTGCCATATTTCAGATCCCCTCATCAAAGTATGATATGGATGACTGGGATTTTTTTCAATTCCTCACTTAGAGTGTCTTCTAATCTGGGCAAAGCTTTGTGGGTACAAGTGTGTTACATTTATATTCTATACTCTACAGAGCTAATTAACTTGAGGGAGGCAGATAATGGCATAGAACACAGAAGTTTAGCAAAGCCATTAGCAGCTGAAAACATGCTCCAAACGGAAAGTGTTGGGCAACTTGAGCACTATGTACAATTAACACTCATGTCTGTAGTAAATAGTAAATAGAATGACTCGAAACAGCATTCAAGAAGGTGTATGACTGTGGGTTGTGCAGAAAACTGTTTGCTCGCTGAAAATCACTACTTTGTACAGTTCTGTGTCTGCACAGTTACCAAATATGTGAGAATTGTGCTCTGTTCTTTTAAACACAGGTGCCTTGAAGGTGGATTTTCTTCATACAAAAAACGTTGTGGATTACACACCCTCACACCCCTCAGCTTCTGGAACCGTCATGATTTTTAGCCATCAATGAGGAGGAAATCGGTACCCAAATTTTTGTTTGATTACAGATATATTTGGATTAAAAAAAATGTTGCCACAGTGTCTCATCATCTCCTGGTTAAGTGATATGTCTATGAATAAGAGCTTTTCTGTGAAGGTAAGGAGAAGTTGAATCATAGGAATCTCTCTGTGTGCATCAGGGAAGAAAAGGTAGTCTAGCTTTTGACTAGCCACTGGGGAGATAAAGAAGCAAGTGACTCCTCCTTCTTTTTCCTACACTTCTGCAAAGTTGCTGGACATGTGTGCTGGCTGCACTTCCTGACTCTTCTTCCGGGGATGTTGTGTGTATGGATGTTGTGCATGTATCTCTTACTGAGTTTGTGTATTTCACATCAAGTCCTGCAATACAGAGGTCAGTCTTTCCAACACAACACTGTATTTTGATAGAAAAGTTCATAAAAGCCAAATGTTCCAGTATCACCATATTCCAGTATTTAAAGGGTGGCTACAAAGAAGATGAAGACTCCCTTTTTACAAGGAGTCACATGGAAAAGGCCAGGAGTGATGAGGACACGTTACTCCTGAGAAGATTGTGGTTATCAAAGAATGGTTAGACTTTTGGAAGGGACCTTAAAGCTCACCTAGTTTCAACCCCCTGCCATGGGCTGGGACACCTTCCACTAAAGCAGGTTGCTCCAAGCCCTGTCCTACCTGGCCTTGAACACTGCCAGGGATGGGGCAGCCAGAGCTGCTCTGATTGCACATGAGGGAAATTTTTCACAGAAAGAACAATCAGCTTTTGGGATAATCTCCTCAGGGAAGTGGTGGATTCCCCAGTGTTAGATACTTTTAAGACTGGGCTGGACAGGATGCCTGGACATCTTTTTCTAGACTGTGCTTTTGCCAAGACAGGTTGGACCAGATGATCCTTGAGGTTCCTTCCAACCTGGTATTGTATGAGTCTATGAAATGTATTTTCATTTTGCCTCGTCTGCCAGGCAGAAAGCCTGACTGGTTCCCTGCAGCTGTTTGGCCAGTCCCTCATGGCCTGGTTAGGTCTAGGTCTAGGGGGATTCCATCACCAGGCCCGTGACCTGGGGGGACAATAATCTCACAGTTCCTCCTTCAGGCTTTCTTCAGTTTCCGAAAGTAGTTTTCTGCCTGGGTTGCCCAGCTTCTACTGCTGACTGAGCCAGGAGGCTTAAGGTGCCAGCAGAGTGGGTCCCTCATCCAGGGGCAGTCCTGAACAGTCAGGGCACTAGGAAAGAACTGTTGCCAGAGCACCAGCCCTTGAAGCAAGCAAGCATTTGCATTTCTCAGGTTTTGTTTTACACAAGCCCAAAGGAGAACAAAGTGACTTTAAAAGCAAAGATAGTTCTTTTCAGGAGAGATCTCATTTTATGTTCTACTTCACCTCTTCCAAGGTGATTCCTTTTTGCCTATCTTGTAACGAAGCTTGGAAAGCCACTGTGACCTGGCACAGGGTATTCAAGTGCTTAGTAAAAGGTACCCATTTTTCACCTGCAAGAGCTTATCTTTGCAAGAACCTGTGCTCTGGCTGCTGCTGTGGTGCTGGGGTTGAAATAGTAAGCCCTGCTTGCCTTGTTCTTTCTCTGCTGTATCTTTGAACCCCAGTAATTCTTCCTCTGGCAGACCTCTTCACCATCACAGGTGCCAGAAGGTCACTCTTTGGAAAGGGTTTGTGAAACAACCACATGTAATGCTTCCACTTCTTGTCTCAAATACATAAGGAAATACAGTGCCTACCATTCTTGATTATAGTATCTTGCCCTTCAGGTGGAAAACCAGAAGCATATCCAGAAAAATACGATAAAAACTGGGGGAGAGGAATCAAGTTTCTGCATTGAGGAAAACTGGACTGGTGGTGAGTGTCCCCCCACTTGGATGGGGAGAACAGGGTGGGTTTTAGTTTGGATTGCATGGAAATTGGACTATGCTGTGTTGAAAGTCCACCTCCAGCTGGAAACCTCGGTGTACCCCAGTATGCAGTCGCAGTTCAAAGAAGAGAAACTTGCTTTTGCAGCAAAACTATCAATTAATATTTAAAATAGAGCATTATGAGTTTTAAGTTAATATTGTGCTTGTTATCTTTCCCTTTTCTGCATTTAGGGGATGAGTGATGTTTTGTGTGATTTCTCTTCCTTGCTGTCATTTCCCCGCCCTCCATTAAAGCCATTATGACAATATTCATACCTAACTGGATAAATCTACTCACAGCTTTTCAATGTGCGTTCATCTGCTGATTAAGTAGTTTTCTGTCAGCATTATGTCTGGTTAAATATGTATATTTCTAAATTTACTGCACCAAAATAGATTGCAATTAACAGTACAAAATTACTTTTTAGACCATTATCATTGCATAAAAAAACTGAAGTACATCTTTGAAATGTCTGCAAAATCCTTAGGAGACATAAAGGTCTGTTGCTTTGGGGGCGCTTCTAAAATAGTAGCCCAAATTCAATACCTGCACTGACACGCAACAATGATCTGGTGGCCTAAAAGCAATGAGCGTGCTTTTATCTGTTTCAAAACTTGTGCAACAGGCAATTTGTAAATCCCTTTTTTTTGTCAGATTGTTTTAGTGTCTTAATGATGTTTGAATGTAGCATATACTAAGAGCACTTAAATTTAAAACTGACAAGCTCTTGAACTGAATTCCTTCATAGTTTGTCACATCCCTGAGCAATGAAAGTGAATGCAATGACCAGACTTGTTTTGTGGCAGTGACATACCACTTTGAGCTGTTGGAAGAGGTCTCAGAGCATCACCTGATACACCTCACCCCCAAGACCTGTTGAAACAGTCCCCTTCAAACCTTCACCATATCATGAGGTTTTTATACAATGAAAGTCAGATATGTTCACCTCAGTCTGGAGAGTAAAGTCCTTCAGCCTCCATTTCAGAAGCAGAGATGACCTGCTCAGTTATCCAAGTTCTTTCAATTAGTGGTTAAGAATTCCTAATTTAAATACCTTTGGGGAAAACATAAGCTCTTTAGAAGAGATACTTAGACAAGTTAAGCGTGATTCATATTAACAGCAATTTGTAAAAGCTTGGTTTCACTTGAAGATTACATCTGTTGTTAAGAAGTGTTAACTTGAATAGGCAGAGACTGTGGTGATTACGTCTGTTATCTACACCCTGGGGGAGCTGCTCTGTGTTATTATTTGAGGCAAGTTCATGCTGTACTACTGAATTTGGATGGAAAAGCTTCCAAAATTGTGGCAGTATTTACACCGTCTCAGAGTTGTGACAGTTTCCAAATCATGTTTGCTGTGGTATGTATAAAATGGGATGGCACCATTTGTCTGTCCTCTTCTAGGGGGAGGGTTTATGGGCAATTTAAATAACAAATGCAAAACATGGACCATACCCTACATTAAACTTGGTAGCTTGTAGGATTTTCTGCGGTGAGGCGAGGCAAGGCTTTTTGCTGGATGTCTGAGTAGGTGCCAGGATACCATAGTGCTTCACCTACCTCAGTGTTTCATCTTCCTCCTGGAAATAGATACTGTGGGAGCTGCTGCTGAGCGGATGGGTAAACGTTGGGAAACTGCTGATCTGTAACAGACTGAATGGGGGACTGGTCTGTGGCAGGCTTTGAGCTCATAAATTTGCGTATCACTTCCAGGTACAGATCCTAGCTCCCCACCTGTGGTGTGGGGCTCCACATTGCCAAAGAACTAGTAACAGGAAGAAAAATGACCAGGGCTGACTCAGGCTCAGTAAGCCTGTTATGATAAGAAAGTGCTTCTTTTTGTCATTGATATATTTTATTTGGGGAGGGGAGAAGGAAGTAGAACTAGTCATAGACTAGCCACAGAATGGTTTGGGTTGGAAGGGACCTTAGTTCCAATACCCTGCTGCGGGCAGGGAC
>NW_009920416.1:215518-234711 GCF_000696875.1 Nestor notabilis | reverse complement strand
GGGGAGGTCGAATCCACAGCTTCTCTGGGCAACCTGTGCCAGCGCCTCACCACGGTCTTAGTAAAGGATTTTTTCCTAATGTCTCATCTAACTCTCCCCTCTCTCAGTTTAAAATAATTTCCCCTTGTTCTGTCACTACAAGCTCTTGTAAAAAGTCCCTCTCTAGATTTCTTGTAGGTCTCCTTTAGGTATTGTAAGACTTATATTTTCCTCCTCCCCCTTTTACTTGCTTTCCTGACTGGGACTTTATTCCAGTGAAAACGTAGAAGAAGGAGCTGGATTGCAGGGATAGTGCTGTCCTTTACCTAGCCTAGGATCATGTTGCAGGTTGGCCACTGCTGCAGGCAGCCAGTGCTCACCGGTCAGGCTTCAATGTGGTAGAGCATACTGCATTGGCCTCCTGTCCTGCTTGTGCATCAATATCTCTGGATCCTGTTCCTTGCTCCAGGTGTGGGCACCTGCATATCAGGGTATTTTCATACTGGTGCTGTATTCCCTCTGTGCCACTAGTGCATGGAGGGTATGGGGGGAGTTAAGTAACCGAATGTCAGCAGGTGAGGTTCCTGTCTTGCTTTCAGTGAAATGAGCTCCTGCCGCATCTATCCAAAATGATACCTTTTGGGGTTCCTATTTACTACTAATTGGAAAGAATAATAACAAAATATAAATTGCAGCAATGTCTCTCTCCCTAAATCTAGTTCTTTCTAGATCTGTGTTTATGTCGGGTTTATGATACTCTCTTAACCAGGATGTTAGAAAAGTGCTTTGCCTGGCTTTGTATTACCCTTTCATCATACACTGAAACACAAAATAGGCTAAAACATGTAAATATTTAACTCAGGAAGCTGGGTTGAAGAGTGCTGTGTTTTCGGATATGCTGATATGCTGATATGCTGATGCATTCATGGAACCCTGAGGTGCAGTGGAAAAACAACAGGGAAGGATAGAGGACAAATACGTTGGTGGCAGTAGAAACAGGGCACATGTCTTCCTGTGTAAATTGTCTCAACTTCAATTTGAGACTTATGAGCCCCACACTGGAGTAAAAGTTAAGTTTTTTGGGAAATCTCTAAGGACAGAGATCCCCCAGCTTATCAGTCCAGTGGTGGACAAGCTTCACGGTGAAGATGTTTTTCATTTGCATCCACTTGTAGTTGCCCCTGCCATCATTACCTCTTATCCTTTCAGTGTGAGATACTGAGAAGCCTGGCTTTCCTCTCTACAAAACCCTAAAGGTAGCTGAAGACAGCAATTGGCTCCCCCCAGCCTTTCCTTCTCCATGTTGAGCTCTCCTCCATTCTCAGCTCCTCCTATGTCATGTTCACATTTAGTCTCATGACTAAATATTCTCAGATCTGGAATAACTATTTTCACATAATATCTCATTTTAAATAATTGTTGAGCATTTACTATGCTTTTTGGTTTTGTTTTGTTTTTTTTGTTTACTGGGTTTGATTACTTCCTTGAATCCTTTTGTTCCTGAGGGCAAAGAATGGCCTCATCCAGTCAAGTCTGTCAAAGCAAACCTCAACTGTAACCAGCAGAAGAAATGAAAAGGCTGTTTTCTGTGATTACCCATGTCCACCTGCTGAGTCTAAGAACAGAGGCTGAGATTAATGGGCAGAAGTCAAGGGCTCCAGGAGCTTCCTTTTCCTTCACTTCTTTTCCACCTTTCTGCAGGCTTTCAAAGACTCTTGCTGCCTGCCTGGCTCCCTGCAGCCCTGCCCTGGAGAACTGCTGTCTGACCACGAAGAGCTAGGAGCTTTGCTGATGCATCTGCTGCTTCTTGAGTAGCCTGACCTCAGGCCTTGGAAGATGCTCTCCTGGTGCGTCAGTGGACTGATTTTAGCCATCCTGTCCTCTTCCAGCTCTGGTTGCATGTTGGCTGCAGACATATCAAGAACTGCTCCCAGCTTCCTTTTCTCCTTGCCATAACAACAAGATAGGACCTGACCTTCTCCGTTAGATAATAAAGGTACTTAGAGACGTTTTCAGAAGTTGATACCTTTATGCATTATTTTTCATAACTGGCAGCCTTATAGAGGGACTCAGCTCAAGTCACTTGCCCAATCTTAGAGCCTGAGTAAAGAAGGGTATTTTATTTTCCCTGTAACTGATGTTCTGTGTGATATTGATGGACACTGTGAGTTGTGAACGCGGCTGAACTTCATGGGTGTGCTTTCTGTCATTTATTTAGGCTAAGTGAAAAGAAAATGTAAGGCAGTGTAGACAGTGAGAGCTGAAGGAGAAGCTACTGTACAAGGCAGTAATTAGCAGTTAGCCTGGCAGCCTTTTGCAAAAATTGAATCTTTATGGCCCAATGGACTATTTAGTGACTTAGTACAAACACAAAAGCTAGGTCACAGACTTGATATTGCTGTGTGCGCTTCAGGGCAGAAAGCAGCCAGGAAGTCAAGAGAGGCAGCAGACTGCGACAAGGCTGGGAGAGCTTAGCTTTAAGAGGAAGCAGAAGCAGAATTCCTCCAGGCATTGGACTTTATAGAAGCAGATCTGAAAACTGTTGTCAGACAACTTGCTGCTGTATTTGTCTCTCAGACAACACAATTTTGCGTACACTGTTTATAAATAAACATGATTGTGCCAACAGAATGCTGAACTTTCTGAATTTCTTAATAGAGTATTCTGGCAATGCATGGAATAATTGATACATTTTCCAAACTGAGCCCAATACATCTGTCTTTCTGCAATTATCTTTCAGTGCAGCTTCCCTGCAAACAGCCAAAACTTTACCCTGTGTCTCATTACAAACTTACAAAAACGTGGATAACAGAAGTGATTACTTTGCTTCTTGATATGGAAAAGCTGTGGACAGTGGGGCCATGAAGAGCTGAACACCGCAGTGCGGGGCTCCAGCTGATCCCCAGGATGGATAAGCACACCTAGAGAGAAACCCCATGACTTGATGCTTCATGGCCATGCAGGATGCTCATCAAAGTGGTCAAGTAAGGAGATTTCCAGGGCTTGATTTCTGCTCATAATGAAGTTGTGAGGTGGCTCTGGGCTTGAAAACTGGTCATAGTGTGTATCCTGAATATGCTTGTGTTTAGTGCTCTGTAGAGTGAAAAAAAAATCCAAGCTTTAGGCATGGAATTGGGTCTTTTCCTATTGATTTTTCCAATACAAATGTATTCATTTCCACTTTTGTCTTCCTTCTAAACTGGTCTCTTCATTTGGCTATTGTCTTTGATCTGGAGTGTGCATAGTGCCTCTTCTGTGCTTTTCCTGTTGTCTGCCTTTCAAGAGGCATTCTGGCTTTTACTGTGTTCACATCAAAGTCTTAGAAGTGTTTCCTCAGTGAGAATTACAGGTCATCAGGACAGCAGCAACTGGTCTAGGTATGTTATTATTATTTGTATCTTGGATAGGAGTAGAGCCGGTACTTTGAGTCTGGTCTGTAGTACAGTGAAATCAATAGGAAATGATCCTTAATTAATTGGGCTTCTGTTCCTAAAGTAATTCAGCGCTTCCACTGAGAATTAACTCATCAGCCTCCCTTGCTAAGTAAATATCACAATAAATAATATAAACTGTTGTTTTCAGAATGGTTTGTTTTCCTGTAACTCAAAAGGAGCTTTTGTTAAAAATTAAATTTTTTATGGAGCTATGCCTCTGGGCATTTTAGATGTAAGATGAATAAAAAATGATCTAGGGTTTTATTTAGGAAACCATTCCTGTGCATATATGGGCTTGTTGTTTTGAAATGAAATTTTCATAAAACCTTCCAGCCCAAGAGACCAAGTGGGATGTTCAGATTTAAGAATTTTTAAGTATTCTGCCACTCAATGAATCCCTGAGCAATACATCCATTCCAAAATCTTTGTCCTCTATCCCTGAGCACTTGGAGTTTTCCTGTATTTACTGGGAGTTAGCACAATATGTCTTTACATGGTAATATCTGCAGCATGCAATTAATCCAGAAAAACCAGGCAACTCCATAGTCTACTAAAAGCTACTAATTAACTCTAACTTCAAATAAAGACACATTCTATCAGATCATGGTGAAGCTTACAGAGAGAGTTGTTATTTGTCAGAGCAAAAACAACTTCCAAATTGTCAGGTCTCTCCAACAACATGGTTCTTTCCAAAGTTGTCAGTAATGTGCTCTTTTCAGGCTGCCAGGTTGGAGCGGATGAGCTGGCTCATGTACCATGAAACCAGCCCCAGCTTCATCCTTGCCATCCCAGCCTTCAAAAGACAGCACGTTTGTGTAAGGATCTGTGCTCATACAGCATCTGAGATGGAGCTTCCTTTCACCTACCTCCTTCGTCCCCTTCCTCTTGGCGCTGATTTTTCGTTTCTGACAACTTGCTTGTATTCTGTGGGATGCTGGAGGTGGAGGAAGCCCGGAGAGAAATCCCAGTGCTAACTTTGCACATTGGCTGCCGCCCCATGAGCACCATCTAGCTGACTCCTAATACAACAGCATGGGAAGCTGAGCAGGTGCAGACACTGAAATTCAGTGGAAGAAGCTTTCCATGCTGCAGGCTCTCATGTAAACTATAAAAGTACCGTGAAGCACCTGGAAGCCTGATATCCATATAAACTGCTTGTCATGAGCACACGTCTGCTTGTCTCACGGTGCAGCGACGTGGCAAAAGCTTCTTCTGCAGTGGAGTGTCTGCACAAAGCAAGTTTCACAGGCTGAGAATCGGGGTTTTTCACCTTTTGTACTGTATAAATATCAAGAGTATTGCATCCCATTTGTTTTCAGCTGATCAGTTCTGTGTAAATACAGCACTGGGCTGAGGAAGAAGCACTGAACTGAAGCCTGAAAACATCCTTTTGAATACACTGTGTGATTTCTCATCTGAGAAACAGGATTGGGAACTTATTTATACCATTTTTCTTCAAAAGCATTCTGTAAAGATGACTGAATTGCTTCTTGCATAGTAATTTGAGAAGGAAAAATTCTGTCATGTTCAGAATTAGGAAGGGGTTTTACTCCCTTTTGAAGGAGAACTGTAGTTCTCTGGGTTGGGTTTTTTGTGGTTGTTCTTACAGATTTTACATTTCCAATCCTGATACAAAAATTTCCCTGGAATGATGACAACCTACCATTATAGAAGTACTGCTTGTTTTTAGAGCTAGCACTGTACTGATATGTGTGTTGGGGGGAGTGATTTGCATTGTAGAAATGGAGAGATCAGGGATCCACTGCACTGAGCACAACTGTGAACTATGAAATCATATCTTCCATATATCTTCCAGCTTAAGTAGGCATCTGTTCATTCTTTTTTTCATTTTTATATCCATAGCTCATGGGTTCATCTTTTCCCAGGCAAAGACAAAATACTGACTTCCTTACATGTATTCCACTTGGCTGTATTCAGTGCAGAATTGTGGTGTGAGGAAGGATGCTGGGTGGGAATTGGGGGTACACTGCGATGAAGTGCGGAAGGACTGTGTTTGTTATTTAGTATATGAAGAGCAGCTTCCAGTCTGACTGCTATTCATCTGTATTAGAAAATTTCAGATTCCATTAGGCATCTCTCTGTGAAAGTTCATATTTCAAATGAACAAAAAAAATTGAGCAGTGTAGCAGGCACCTAGTCATATGGCTCAAAGAGTCCAGAAAGAGAAGCATGTAATTAGTCATTTGCCCAGCAACTGCATGAAATTCAGGAGTTACTAATGTGATCTGCATTGATGGACTCTGTGAACAGTGTAGCTTGAAAAATTTTTTGTTATTAAACCCAGGAGGAGCTGGAACCACCTGTAAAAGTACACAGCATCAGCTCACACATCCCTCAGGTGCACAGATGTCAATCTTGAGCATGAGGAGACAGTGATTGACTACACCACCAGCAGCTACATTCAAGTCTGGGTTATGCTGGTTTTTTTTCTTTTAGGCTGTCTCAATATTTTTTTTAGAAAGGACGATAAAATATCTTAGAAAAATGTATAGCTTGTCAAATGATGGGACCAGCGTTCACTTGATAGGGGGACACAGTTGTGCCTTCTGCACGAAGGTGACTTGTGCATGAAGTTGGCTGTCCCATAAGCCACACTCTGGATACCACCGTTTCAGTTGCTGATCTCTGCATGGTGCTGCTAGTGACTTTATGGCTTGCCCACTGTCTGCAGTCCTCCTCAACTGTTACTGTTACTCTCTTCCAGTCAATTTAGCTGTTGATTTTTTACTAGCCAAAATCAATTTGGCTAGTAGTGCTTCATTTGGGGCTTGCTCTAGCTCACGTAGCAGTGACTCTCTACGGGATGATTTGAAATGAGTTTGGCAGTTGGCTCCTTGCACTGGCCAGGATCACTGGAGCTGTAAGAGTTGGTTGTGAGTCAGTAGACTCATCCACTGTGCTAGACTCTTTATACAGCTAATGTTTAATTCAGTCCAAGCAGAGATTCTTCAGAGCTCAGTAGCACGAGGGTTGGCAGCACCAGTAAATACATGTAACTAATGTTATCTTCAGTAACATGTTAGCAAAGCTTGCTTCTTGGCAACTGGCTAACTCCTCCCATTAGCAAGAACATGGTTCTACAACCTGAAGGAGAATTGCTACGGAGTTACCAAGGTAGGCTAGAAATAATATTTTTTTAAAGTAATAAATGATAATTTATAGATATAGTCAATGTGGAATTGGTATCTTGTTTATTTGAGAAAAATGAATTGTGTTTCTACATTTATCACTTTTTCCAAATCCCACTTTAAGAATGAATTCCTTCATCTCCAGCCATCCCTTAAGGTTTCTTTTAAACAAGGTTGTTATAAGCATAAAAATTGTGTGAAAGCCTGCAGGTGATCCTCATATCAGAAGACTGATGTGATTTTTATTTCGTGGAATGCGCTCCCCAAACACCTCACCTGCAGTGCTGAATTCTTCCATGCAGGAGTAAGAAGCAGTGGTCCTTTATAAAGTGTTCTGCCTTCAGTGACTTGAAACATGCTATAAGAAGCCACAGACACTCAGGTACTGGTGTACTTAAAGATGTAAATAAATGCCTAAATGGATAAGATAACAGTTACTCTGACTTAAATTTTGTGTGTGTTGACTTGAGAATTAGGACAAGCATCTATTTCCAATCCCCCTACACTTGTATGATGTTACATCTCCCATGAAGTGCTTGTGTGCTACTAAAGGGCTAATGCAGGACAACTGGATTTCTCTCCCTCTCCATGTCTCACACTCCCAGCCTGGCCTTTGGTAAATCTCATGATTTCTCCTGACACCGTGCTTGATCAGTGATACAGCAGTAATGGTGTCTCTCTTCTTCCCTCAGTTGTTGTGAGGAGCAATTTATTGATATTTGTAAAATAGTCCAGTATGATGAAGGGGGCATACATATTCTTTGGTCCTAGGGGAGCAGTCAGTTAAATGCACGCAGGGCACAAAGACTGAGTAAAATACGAAACCTCTGTGAATTTATTCCTTTTAATTGCATTCCATGTTACATGTTTGAGTACCTTCTTGTAAAATAGTGCATAATTTTTAATGAATATAAAACTATAAGGTCTCCTTTGGATTTAAATTCTAAGTATTTGCATAAGTTTAGCTCACTCAAATTATTTCATTGGCAAATCAAAATGCACACACATATGTACCTTTCAGAGCTTAATTTTGTAAACAAGGCATCATGTTCTGCTCTCAGGGAAGCTGGCATAACTCTGTGGTAACTTCAATAGATTTACATTTGGGTAACTGAGAGCAGTATTTGGCCTAAAGGCTCCAGAGTAAGAAGCATGTAATTAGTCATCTGCCCAGCAAGTGCAGTCTACTTGGAAAATGTAAAACTAGAGTAAAAACTTTGTGCTTATCAATTTTTAGTCTGCCTTAACATCCACATTTTTCAACCTTCTCTCATTCTTTTCTTAGTTAAATAAGAATCTTTTTACGTGCTTGCACATCAGGGAGCTCATAGAGTCTTGCTTTTCCAGGTACAAAGTCTTAGTGCTATTTTTATGTGGACAAAGCACCATCAATTGTGTTTAGTGAGAGATTATGAACAGGCAGAGCAACGGTCTAATCAGGGTCTCAAGAGCTTTGAAATACGAAGTTTGATTTCTGTTGGAAGTTTTTCCTGTTACCTGCTTTTCCAATGAAAACATGCTCAGTGAAAGGAGTACCTTATAAATGGCTTCCCTGCTTTAAGATCACTACAAAAATTCCCAGCTGATAGACTCTGTACTGTGACTTGTCAGTCAACTGCAAGTGAATATATTCACTTATCCTACATTACCCTAACCTTAATATATAATTAGTTATTTTCCTTTGTGCATTGCAAAAGGATTTCTGTTGCTCAAGCAGCAGCATGCAGTCACATGCCACAGTCTGGAGTTCGGTTACTTACCACTCTTTAAATATTTGGTAGCTCTGGGTGTCCAATGTTATCTGACCTTCATTTTTCCTTTGAATAGCATATGCTGGGACTTAGATTTTTGATTTCTTTCAGTCACTGAAACAAGTATATGATGGTGCTAAAAAATTTAAATTTCAAGTAATATATATATATATATATAGGCTAAAGGTAAATAATGAAATAAAACTACCTTGAGAACTCCAAGTTTGAATCCTCTGAGCATTTAAAAAAATATATGGGGGCTACTATATGCTAGTGAAAGCATGCCTGAGATGCCTGCAAAGAATCCCAGGTGGAATAAGTGTAAAAACCTCATCTTCTGAAATACAGTGTTGATAGAGAGGTTGATACAGAGCTATTATAAGTAAAGTGCATTAGCACATCCAGAACTAATGGTGACCTTTGCTTTAAGCAACACTTGCTGGATTTGAAATAACATTTCTCTCTGGAAATAGATTGCATTTTTTCAGGGAGGAAGGACATGCAGGCAGAAGAAGGTAGGTGCCAACCTTCACTGTGCCAGGGCAGGTTGTAGAAAAAGGCAAAAGATCCTGAGAGTTAATCCAGGATCATACCTGGGACAGATGTTCACTTATGATTTTGGTAGTATTTTTATCAGTCAGACATTACAAAAGAAGATTAAAAAGTAAAAATAAAAAGGTGGAAAGGAGAAAAGCACTATGTGTGATCCCCTGAAATTAGAGTTGATGGTTTTGACACATTTTGGATTCAGTGTTGATCTTTGCAATCTTTGTATGAGACCAGGTGGAGGGGTTTTTTTGGGTTGGGATTATTTTGTCTTCCAGTTTGTTGGTTTTTTGCTTTAACACTACAGGATTGGCATCTCCCTGAAAATGCAGCACGATGAGAGCTCTGAAGTCTGCAAGTCAGAAATCAGTGCTGAGAACAAGATCTCAAGACTCTCTCTTTCCAGCAGTATACAGCCTGTCCATGCCTATTCCTGGTTAAACCAAGGAGAAATTGTTCAGGACAAGCACTTCAACACATCAGCTGCGTTGTCTCAAAGTAAGCTTCTCTTACCAATGCTTCCAGCTGTCTCAGTCTGCAGGTTCCTTGTTTGTTTTAGTCCCACAGCTCTTAATTGGCATCAAAACTGAATGGCATGCACTGTTTTACTTCTGGTTATGCAGGGTGCAACTCTTTTCCTGTGTTAGTGTGGCATCAGCAGAAGTCCATGGCAGGGAATGACTGCTGTTTGGGGGTTGGCTGAAGCCTGAAAGGGCCACACAGGCTGTGTCCTGAGAGCAGAGCAGTAAATGTTATGCTGGGATGAGGCTAGGTTTCCTGAGATAATCTTGTCACCATTAGCATCCTGCACTCCATTGGTGAAAAAAAAATATTAGGCAAGGGAGAAGGAGAGAAAAGGGGATGTTACACTGATACGTTTAAGCTGTGGTGTGATGGTTCAGCTTCCAATCTCTTCTCTGATAACCTTAGAAAGAGAGGAAAATACTGTAAGAATGAATTGGATGATGTGTGTATCGCTTGTTACACAAAGGGCTATTACTTCTCACTGCATGTGTACTTGCCATTAGAAAAGTCTTAAGAATAACTTATAAAATGAGGTGACAACTGCCAGAGGCATTTTAAGATTAACAAGCATAATTGCACTTCCAGATGGAGGGAAGTTCAGAAACAATTTGCTATTTCCTGAACTAAGGTTGATGTGTTCGGTCTCTGGAAGAAGCATTTACTTCCTCATTCAGTAACTATACCATTATTCCTTCCCCACTTGCCAGTTTGTTGCTGCAGCAGTGGCATTGCAGCCACTGCACTGGCACAGCATCTGGAGGGAGCCATTTGTCTGTTTTGTGAAGATAAGGTTGCTTTGTGGAGGATGCTGAGCAAGGGCAGGGGAATTGAGGCAAGGGAATGGGGCAGCAGGCAGCAGGTACACATAAAGTGAGATGAGCACAAGCACCTGCTTCTCAAATGAATCTTTATGTTTGCAAACTGATTAAAAGCTGAGCTGTTTTCTTTATGTAGGTGAAGAGCAGGGCAAAGTGGGACTGCAGTAATGGTGATAAGGAGAAGTGCCTTTTTGTATAGCTAGGAGTTTAGATATGATTATTCTTTTGGGAGAAGCTTTTTTGGCCATTGCGGGAAGGTGAAAGCTGATTCTCAAAAATCCCTTCTGTGTTGCCTCTTTCTTCCTTTCAGATAAAAAGCTCTTCTTCATTTCCAAAGAAAGCCCATGTGCCCCCTTGACATACAATTACACTGCTTGCTTCCAGGTTACCTGCTTTTAAGAACACCATACACCAGACTCTTTGATCAGTGTTGTGTGATCAACCCCAAAATTAAATGCATTCACTGCCACTTAGCATCAGATATTAAGTCATTTTACAGAAGAAGCAGTTAGGCAGACCTTCTGCCTGTTGTTCCATAATCATGTCAATAGATGAGAGTGCAGACAACAGATGAAGCAGTGCTGGTACTTCAGTGTCCTTCATGCATTTCTTTCACCCTGCCTTTTGCCTTCCAGTGTGTGTGATACCAGCTGCTGTCCTGCAGTCACTCACCAGCATCATGCATTGGGTACCATGCGTGAACAGATCATAGAATCACAGAATGGTTTGAGTTGGAAGGGATCTTAAAGCTCATCCACTTCCAACTTCCTGCAATGGGCAGGGACACCTTCAACTAGATTAGGTTGCTCCAATCCCGTGTCCAACCTGGCCTTGAACACTGCCAGGGATGGGGCAGCCACAGCTTCTCTGGGCACCCTGTGCCAGCGCCTCAGCACCCTCACAGGGAAGAACTTCTTCCTAATGTCTAATCTAAATCTCCCCTTTGTCAGGTTAAACCCATTCCCCCTTGTTCTGTCACTACAGGCTTGTGTCAAAAGCTCCTCTCCAGACTTGTTGCCGGCCCTTTTGGGCACTGGAAGCTGCTCTAAGTTTTCCCCTTAAGGAGCCTTCTCTTCTCCAGGCTGAACCAGCCCAGCTCTTTCAGCCTGGCTCCATAGCAGAGGTGCTCCAGCCCTCACAGCATCTCTGTGGCCTCCTCTGGACTCTCTCAAGCAGGTCCACATCTTTCTTGTGTTGTTGCCCCAGAGCTGGTCACAGGACTGCAGGGGGGCTCTCACCAGAGTGCAGTAGAGGGGGACAATCCCCTCCTTTGACCTGCTGGTCATGCTGCTGAGGGTGCAGCCCAGGACATGGTTGGTTTCTGGGCCCAAGTGCACACTGGTGGGTCATAGGAAGCTTCTCATCAACCAACACTCCGAAGCCGTCCTCCTCAGTGCTGCTGTCAATTCATTCTCTGCCCAGCCTGTACTCAGGGCTTGGGATTGTCCTAACCCAGATGCAGGACCTTGAACTTGGCCTTGTTGAATGGTCCCTCCTTTTACATCAGCAATCACTGGCTGTTGCACTTAAAGGTAAGTCAGTATTTACCTCCCAGATATAGTGAATGTAACTCCTACTGAGACCAATATTTCTTCTGCAGTGATTGGTTTTGAAAGAAGTACAATTTGTGGAAATCCTGTTGCATTTTTAAGTTATAATTGGCATGTATCAGTGCCCCAGTTCTCTGAACATATAATTAGTTAGGATTAAAGGTTCTGCACCTATTAGGTCTGGACCTCTGGCAGGCAGAGAAATACCGTAGAGAATTTACATTCATGCATGTAGCTCCTAAATGTTATACATTTGTCATCAGTAAGAGTATTGTAGAATCTGCTTTGCTGACAAAACTTCCTGGTCTGTGGTCTGTATCTCATGGTCAAAAGGGAGTGTGTCTTTGGATGTTTTACAAGAGAGCAGCAACATAAAGATCTAATTAGAGTACAGTAACTAATTATCAAAAATACAAGATTCCTTACTATAGAACTGGAAAAACATACGTATTTCAAGAACAAAGCCAACCCCTCTATCCTTCCATATTTTGGGTGTTAGCTTTTTGGGTTTTTTTAAGTATTATGACTGATTATGTAGTGTTAAGCAATGATAAAAGCAAAAGGCTTTGAAACAACAAAGGAACTCTTTGAGCTTCCTGCAGTTGTTGCAGGGTATTAGACCATAGAAGCATAATGGCAGCTCTTTGAAGAGGTGTACATTTATAAATATTACTTTTCTAAATAAGAAAAAATTTTCAAGTCTATTGATCATATTTTAGACTTTGTATGAGCATCAATAAGATGCAGTCATGTTTTGTTCTAATACTTAGACACCTTGAATATTAAAACACGTAGCAGAAACAAATATTATGAAAGTATGATTATGAGCTAATATTCAGATCTTCTGCTAAGGCAAATCCATTTTATTCTGAGATGCACAGTCTTTTTGCAACCTTGCTATTGCGAAGGCTTTTTGTTGAAAGGAGCACTGACACCCTTGGATTGAAACTTAAAACTACAAACTTCTGGTGCGAGGTAGATTCCAGCATCACCTCTGGCTGCTGTGAAGTGTGCCACTCCTAAGGACTCTGTGTGATTCTGTAAGTAACTTAACAGTATTAGGTGATCTGGTCACCTGAAGGATATTGCATAAAGCATTAGTAGCAGTGAAAATTGTCAATTTAAGGAAACAAACTTTGTACTGACCTTTTCTTTGTGCTATATTCTGATTTGGATTTTATGATGCAGATGTGTATCTTTATAGTTGTGCAGTGGAGATATTTAATCACAAACTACAATTTTATTTTCAAAGATTACAGAGGTTTCTAAATCCTTTATAAAGCACCTTTGAAAAAAGGCATAAATGAATTTTATGAATAGCAAATTAGTGAACCTGTAATGCATTTCTAAAAAATTACAATACTGTTACAGTATTGGTATCTTCTAACAAATCATAAGAGAAATCTGATGGCTATTTCGATGTAATTTTATTCTTCAGTTAAAATATTCATGATCACCTTTCATTATTTCAACTCCCTGATCATTATGAAAAATGCAGATTATTTCAATTCACTTATTTAAATTTCACATAAAAGGAAAAAGTGTTGAATCCTACTGAGTGACCACAGACAATTTCCATACAAGTGTAGCCCCAGCCAGGATTTTAAATTTGGCTTCAGCATTTTAATGAAAATGTGCAGACTTTCCGCTACAACAAAATGACAAAGGCCAGAATCCTACTGTATGGCTCATGGTGAAAAGGAGAATTGTTATGATGGTGTTCCACATTTGTAGGGTGTGCATTTATCCCATTATAACACAACCCTCGCAAATCTACACCTCATCCTTTTGAAACCCTACGTTTCATTCCCTAGGTGTTCTTGTTGCTTTTAGAGAGATGATAGAAAGTGACACTCAAGAATCTCATTAATCAGTAGTACTGGTAAGGCCATTAAAGCATTTTTTGGACTGGGAGTATTCATGGGGCTTGCTCACTGCAAACAGCCTCTGATTTCTTCAATTGTGGCCACTGCTCACTCACTTTATTTCAGTTTTCATTCTTCCCAGTTGTCTTCAACCCAACCCATTCCTCTATTGCTAAAATTATTATTTTCCTCTGTCTTTCAAGGACTTCTCTTTACTAGCACAGTCCTGACCTTTCTACCCTCCAGACACTCTTGACTCCATTGATCTGCTTCTTCCCACTTGTTTCTCTTAATTTTATTCCTGTGCTTTCTGTTTCTTCTGCAGAAGGAGAATGGTTCCCTGCCTACCTCTGGCACATTCCTCAGACACCACCAGGAGCTGAACCTGCTCTGCGCACACCGTAACAGGGTTGATGCAGTGAACACTTATTCTTGTCCTCAACAGAGCAGTTTGCTGAGGTCCTCCAAGGAGGAGAAAGCTTTAAGAAGGGTATCTGCAGGTTTTCTCTTCTGCCACTGTCTCTCACCTGGAAATGTTAAGCTACATGAAAGAGTAGTCATTTTGTGTATTTGTCCCACAAAAAAAAGAAAGACTTGGACCTATTGGAGTGGGTCCAGAGGAGGGCCACAGAAATGATCATACAGATGGAACACCTCTCCTATGAAGAAGGGCTGACGGATTTGGGTTTATTCAACTTGAAGAAGAGAAGGCTCTGGGAAGACCTTATTGCAGCTTTTCACTACTTAAAGGGGTCCTACAAGAAAGATGGGGACAAACTTTTTAGCAAGGACTTGTTATGATATAACAAGGGATAATGGTTTTAAGCTACAAGAGGGTAGATTTAGGCTAGATATAAGGAAGAAATATTTTACAGTCAGTGTAGTGAAACATTGGCACATGTTGCCGAGAGAGGTGGTGGATTCCTCATCCCTGGCAGTATTCAAGGCCAGGCTGGATGTGGTTCTGAGCAACCTGATCTAGTTGAAGGTGTTCCTGCTCATTGCAGGGGAGTTGGACTAGATGACCTTTAAAGGTCCTTCCAACCCAAACTATTCCGTGATTCTATGAGTAGCAGTGTCTGCTTCAAGCACCATTGGACACAATGGGTGAGTCAGGGGAGCACACCATATACCCTGCAAAATTTTTGCGCAAAAATTCGGGGTTTATAATTTCATTTCCTGAGAAGAGATAGTTTACTGGCTAGAGCTGTGCTAAATTATGGAAGAGAAAATCAAGTGCTGTAATTGTGGGTGTTTATCACAGTTACAGTTTTTTTCTATTCATAGAAATTTGATCTGAACAGGGTAAATCTGTGCCCGCAATACAAATGAGATCATCTGCAAACAAAGTAAATGAAAGAGATGCTTTTTATGGCTTTGTTTTATAACTCTTCTGTTTGAGGAACTAGTCTTTACTTTGTGACTCTCATGCAGTGTTTGCTTTAACATGGAGGCATATAATAGTTCTTCAATTAAAACAGTTTTTGTTTGAGTAGGAAAATAAGATAGCAAAACTTGACTGATTGCTAATCATGGCAGTAGATTTGCCGAGCAGGTAGGGAAAACACACTGAAAACTATTAAATACTATTTAATACTATTAAAGCCCTTGTTCTCTTCCCCAGGTCCTGGTGACATCTGGACTGCAGCTTGGTAGGCAATGGTCACTGGAAAAAGCTGGTGGAAGGCATGTAATTTCCTCACCTCTCCAAGCCCCTTAGTCTTTCTCTTCTTTTTCCCTAACCAGAATGTAAGTAACTTCATTTATAGCCATTTACGCAACTTGGGTCTTCTGGGATTGGGAAAACAGTTCTTAGTGGGGTAGAAACTTTCAAGTGTAAATGCAGTATGTGCTCAGTTTCTTAACAATGCTAGTTTCATGAGTTTAGGGTGAATGAACAGAAGCAAGGGACTCTTTCAAAACTCCTTTGGTTGTGTGGTAGCTTGAACCCAAAAAGTTGTTGCTGGACTGCCTACAGTTTACTTGTCTGGCCCCCGAACTAGAGCTCGCTAGTCACATTTGACCCTCTACATTAAGGAGGAATAGATGTTTCACCCTGATGCCCAAAGCAGCAAGGTTGCTGTGGAGCACCAGGAAACTGGAAAAGCATCACACGTTCCATCAGTGCCTACAACAGGGCTCTGGGAAAGCCCCATGTCCAGTCAGAGCCTTTGAATCCCCCTCCAGACAATCAGCATTTACAAAACCTCTTTGAAACAACCCAGCAGCACTACTCTCTTTTTAAGAATGTGACTACCCAGAAGAGCAGGAGGTGATAATAGCTGAACCACAGATGAGAAAGCAATAAAAGTTTCATGGGACCAGAGAAAGATGAAAACTGAGCATGACTGATAACTAGGCAGCTTTGTGAATAGGAGATGGCAGCCCTTCATTTTCTGAACCTTGCTCTCTCCCCTGTTGTGCATTTATGTTGGTGAAGAAATTAGGCTCCTCTATCATTTGGGTATGTCACTGGTTGGCTGCAGCCTGTATAGTGTACACAAAGACAGGTTTACCTATTGGGTTTCAGTTGTCTCTGAGATTTCAAATGAGAAGGTTGCCAGTTTCCTCTCAGTCCATCACAAAAAATGATGCAGCAGGTTTTGCCTTAGGTTTAGGAGAGCAGTCATGGGAAGAGTGCACATCTGCCTCCTCTCTTTGCCCTTTTCCACCCAAGGAGCTGCTGTCTGGTCTGCCTGGGCTGATTCTCACTGGCATGACTTTAACCTAAGATGACTTCTGCTGTCTATGTGAAACTCCAGTGTTTGGTTTTTGTTTGGTTTTTTTTTTTCACAGATGGTAAATATCTAAACTGTTTCATTCTGTAATTTTGAAATAATTCATATCCTGGGTTGTGGGTTAGTCATTTTCTTTTTCTCACTATTATCTCACACAATGCCTTGTTTAAGAGTGTTAGAGGAGGAACTGATTAGCAAAAACTGTGTTGTAAAATGAGGAAGACTTGCTTCTTAGTCTAGGAGGATGTGAGCATGAAACACTTTTTGAAACTTTAAACAAAAAATGCCTTTCATACACATAAGGAAGCTTAAACTTATTCAATTTTCTTTGCTTCAGAGTGTCCTTTACTGACCCATGCTGCTATGCTTTTGTTATAAATCATAGCCAGAGTGGGAACATGGAACTGTGATATACAGCTCTATTCAAATCACACTCGCTTTTCTACCTCTAAGGAGCTTGCTTGTGATGGAGACTTGTGAGTTATAAATAGGACATATATATAACAAGCTTCATTGCAAAGATATGCCAGAAAATGTTTTCTCTGTGGGGAGAAATTCTCTTAAAAGAGCCTTTCAATTTTCCTCCTTCGGTGCATACTTCTGCTGTTCCCTGTCCTGAGTATCCAAAGACTCAGCCAGGGTGGTAGGACTCACAGAATCATAGAATGGTTAGGGTTGGAAGGGACCTTAAAGAACATCTAGTAAACTCTTCAGAACTTGCTGGACTTGCAGGACTCTTCAGAACTTAATGCTTCTTCCCCCAGCTTTGCCACAGAACTTAATGCAGCATTTCAGTTTGATCACCTGCAGAAGAAGGAATTTCTCTCAACCTAGACTATAATTTGAGGACCATCATGAGATAGCATTACCATGCAGGACAAAGGCTGTTTCCACCTGTGTGAAACATCTTTGAAGGTGTTTGAAGCTTCATCATGCCAGAAGCAGAGGAGAAAACTTGTTGTGATGTGAAGTTAGATTTGTTAGCCTGTCTTCTCTTTCTTCTTTCTCCAGATATCCTGTGTACCAGTTGTGGAAGGCAGAAGCTTGCCCCTGTTTTGCAGTCCTCCTTTTCCCTGCTGTGACTGGTACCACAATCTGAGCCGCAGAGAAGAAGGGAAAGGAAAGATGGTCTTAGTGCCCGGGTGAGGATGAAGGCCAGTGATGGAGCATGGGTGCAGTAGTTATCTAGGACAATTTAACAACAACACTCCATAGCCCATGCTAAGGTGTGTGATGATTGTATTGCACAAGAACATTGCAAATAGCTTTCTGGACAGCTTTAATGGGCAGTGAGAGGAGCACCAGAGACCTCCATTCTGGTCCTGGCATTGCCACTGGCTAACTGAGCGACCCTGAACTTGTCCCTTCATCTCTCTGTGGCAGTTTCCCCTCACTCTTATTTTTTAATCATTGTAAATCTTGACAGGAAGGAAGGCCTCTGGCGGTGTATTGGCAGCATGTGTCCTCCTGTCTTATCTGTGCTCTCCCAGTGCTGCTATAATCTCATAATTTCTCATGTTTGTAGTGATAATACTACTGTTGAATGCAAATTTGTAGGGTTATATTACTAGTAATAGATCAATCCCACCACTGTTTTTCCAAGTTCCTGAAAATGCTTGTGTGAAGCAGTAAACAGGAGCAGGGAAATACTGAAAGTGCTCTGGATCATCTGGAGATGTGAAGTAAGTGAACATAAATCATGGAACAGTACAATCTTAATTTTTAATGCTTTTCCTTTTCCTGCTTTTGTGATGGATTTTATTCCTTCCCCTTAAAGTTCTAGTGGAGGTTGGCTCTTACAGCCTCCATTAGGAGAACATACTTTGTTGCTATAGCAATTCTTTCTCACTCTGATATTTTATGGCACTTAGATGCTGCTGGCAAAAAAAAAAAAAAAGAAGAAAAAAAAAGAAGCAAACCCAAGATCCAACAAAAAAGGCATCACTGACCTCCTCACACATGGTCAGTCTCCCTGATCTCTCCTTTCTGAGCAACTTTTAACTATATCTCACAGCAGTCTATATTCTGGTAAACACTCTGCATTAGGCACTGTTTAGAAAGGTTTATCATTGCTTTATAAGTGGCATACTGCACACAGCAGGACATGCTGCAGTACAGTGTCTGACATAGCAGATATAGATTACTGTTACAATAAATTCATCCTTTTTGATCTGAACATTTCACCAGCTCCAATTTGAAGTCTTGATATCATCCTGTCAACCAAAGGGGATGTTTTTAAGCAAGGGAAGAGTTATCAAAGGTTTCCTCAAAGTTCCTTTTAGAATGGTTTCTACAAGAGCAAAGATATGTATTTATTGGGGGTGAATGTAGGGCTCATCAAAAGTGCTAGACTAAAATCCCTGTAGACATAAGGCCTCTGTTCAGCATCAGATACTGAACAGAAGCTTGAAGTTTTTTCTACTCTGTCAAAACCAGATACCTAAACTTTCAACTAATTAGGCAAGAAAAGGTCATTAATTCTGCCTTCTGCTGTCTGCAGGCAGCTGTGCTCTCCCCCCTGGGACACCAGTAACATCCTTCTGGGAGTAACCATTTGTATGGGGCTGTGTAATCCAGCCTGGGAAACCAGAGAGAGAGCAGCCTCATGGGAGGGAAATGGAGAGAAGGTAAGCACAGCTCTCTTTCCTCTTCCTCCTCAGGTCCTGAAGGTAGCATCATTCTTGTGGGTAAGGCATTGCCTAGAAATAGTTGTGTCCATCATGTTGGAATATTCAGCCAGCACATCCCCTCTTCTGAGGGAAGGGCAGAACACAAGGTGAGCAGTGGTGGGAAAGACCCTTCCCCTGCTCTTAGCTGCCCAGGTGAGCAAAGCAAATG